>NW_013667975.1:0-694 GCF_000517525.1 Limulus polyphemus | reverse complement strand
GTTTCTATTAGTGGATAAAAAGGGAAAAGGCTTTTAGTGGGAATTTATTACAGACCACTAAATGATACTGATGAAATTAGTGAAAAACTTTATAGTGAGATTAAGATTTCAGCTGTTAATGAGGTCATAATTATGGGTCATTTTAACTTCAGGCCTGTAGATTGGGAAATGATGGACTCAAACCATGAGGGAGAAAGATTTTGGAAACTGTTCAATATGTTTTTTTTCACCAATTGGTTAAGAAACCTACCTGAAACAATGCTATTTTAGATTTGTTGTTCTAATATAGAAATTGTTGAGAGAGTGTAAATTGGAGAACATTAAGGTGCAAGTGATTATTGCTCTATTAGGTTTGATGTTTTGCTGCATATGGAGATCAGAAATAATGATATTTTATTTACAAATTTCGAAAAAGCAAAATTTGAAGGGATTCAACAAGAATTATATATCGTGAATTAAGCAGCTGAGTTATTTGGAGACACTGATTAAATGTGGACAATTTTTAAGGGTACATTTTTAACTGTTCAAGATAAACATTCTTCATAGAAAGAAAAGGATAGCTGCAAGTAAAAAACTAGGTTGGCTCACAAAGGGTATAAGAGATAAAATTGAAGAAAAGCATCACAAATTCAAGAAACCTAAATTGACTGGTATGACAGGAGACTTAGAAGGTTATAGAAAATCAAGAAAGTTA
>NW_013667974.1:194235-200773 GCF_000517525.1 Limulus polyphemus | reverse complement strand
AATAGTTTTCTTCCTACAACGTTATATATTATATTTATAATAGTTTTCTTCATACAACGTTATATATTATATTTATAATAAAGTTTTCTTCATACAACGTTATATATTATATTTATAATAAAGTTTTCTTCATACAACGTTATATATTATATTTATAACAAAGTTGTCTTCATACAACGTTATATATTATATTTATAATAGTTTTCTTCATACAACGTTATATATTATATTTATAATAAAGTTCTCTTCATACGTTATATATTATATTTATAATAGTTTTCTTCATACAACGTTATATATTATATTTATAATAAAGTTGTCTTCATACAACGTTATATATTATATTTATAATAGTTGTCTTCATACAACGTTATATATTATATTTATAATAGTTTTATTCATACAATGTTATATATTATATTTGTATTACCTACATATTGTTCCACAACAGAGACTCTGAGTTTTAAATATATATATATATATCAAGTAACTGAAGCTTGATTTATACGATTGGTTGTATCATTACGTTATTAACTAGAACGACACGGTCGTTGGTTTGCTTGATTAATAATTTATCTGTGACAAGGTTAACGCCTCAGGGCATAGTTTTTATCTCGGAAGAATGTCATGCAATAAAAACAGATTTACAGGGGTTGACGCACCGACTTTATTCCAGCTTGTAACGTATCACGCAACACTGGCTTATGATTGGCGAAGTACAAGCAGCGAGATTATAATACATGTAATGTACTTCAACGGTAGTTAGGAAGTCTCAGAAGAAGACGTAGTCAACGGCCTGTAGTTCGTAGATCTAACGACGCTATATATGCAACCAGCATGGCACTCCTTGTTACCACCTGTTAAAAGTCCCACATGTATCACACGTGAGATTATTAAGTCAGGTGTTCGGTTATAAGGTTTAAGTGTCATTTTGGAGGTCAAAGGTCGAATAAGTAAAAAAAAAAACACCATCTCTATAATAGGATTTCGCTGAACAACACTGAGCTCTTGTCGGAAGCTTGGCTATTTATGTGTTTATTTATTACACTAACTCTTTCGGGTTACAGGACTCTACAGTACAAAGTCTGTATATATAAGCTGATACAATACGTCTACTCAAGCTCTGTAAGTATCAGAAGTGTGTCTATGTGCTCTATTTTCCCAGCCAACACTTTTGATAACAAATGCTACACATTTAATGGCTCTTCCTACATGGTTCTTCATTACAGATACACGCTAGAATGTAGGCCTAATTTGTTATTACAACCAGCAGTATCTTCCAAACACGCAGCTGACACGTGCGGCAAGGTCATCCATATAATCTCGTTTCCATTGACACGTTGTTCAATTTCTTTGGTCATAACCCTTCCATTCGTTTCAGGCTAAATGTCGCCAGGACTTGTGTCTGGTTTGGACGTTTCCTCAACTTTTGTAGCTCACGTTCAGACGTATATAAAGAGTAGATCTGATACCATATAACCTCACCGTAACTTCAGCTTCTGTAGCTCACGTTCAGACGTATATGAAGAGTAGATTTGATACTATTTAACCTCACCGTAACTTCAACTTTTGTAGCTCACGTTCAGACGTATATGAAGAGTAGATCTGATACTATTTAACCTCACCGTAACTTCAACTTTTGTAGCTCACGTTCAGACGTATATGAAGAGTAGATCTGATACTATTTAACCTCACCGTAACTTCAACTTTTGTAGCTCACGTTCAGACGTATATAAAGAGTAGATCTGATACCATATAACCTCACCGTAACTTCAGCTTCTGTAGCTCACGTTCAGACGTATATGAAGAGTAGATCTGATACCATATAACCTCACCGTAACTTCAGCTTCTGTAGCTCACGTTCAGACGTATATGAAGAGTAGATTTGATACTATTTAACTTCACCGTAACTTCAACTTTTGTAGCTCACGTTCAGACGTATATAAAGAGTAGATCTGATACCATATAACCTCACCGTAACTTCAACTTTTGTAGCTTACGTTCAGACGTATATGAAGAGTAGATCTGATACCATATAACCTCACCGTAACTTAAACTTTTGTAGCTCACGTTCAGACGTATATGAAGAGTAGATCTGATACCATATAACCTCACCGTAACTTTTGTAGCTTACATTCAGACGTATATAAAGAGTAGATCTGATACCATATAACCTCACCGTAACTTCAGCTTCTATAGCTCACGTTCAGACGTATATGAAGAGTAGATCTGATACCATATAACCTCACCGTAACTTCAACTTTTGTAGCTCACGTTCAGATGTATATGAAGAGTAGATTTGATACCATATAACCTCACCGTAACTTTTGTAGCTCACATTCAGACGTATATAAAGAGTAGATCTGATACCATATAACCTCACCGTAACTTCAACTTTTGTAGCTCACGTTCAGATGTATATGAAGAGTAGATTTGATACCATATAACCTCACCGTAACTTTTGTAGCTCACGTTCAGACGTATATGAAGAGTAGATCTGATACCATATAACCTCACCGTAACTTCAGCTTCTATAGCTCACGTTCAGACGTATATGAAGAGTAGATCTGATACCATATAACCTCACCGTAACTTTTGTAGCTCACATTCAGACGTATATAAAGAGTAGATCTGATACCATATAACCTCATCCTGTTTCTATGGTACCACGAGCTCATAATATAGCCACTGGTTACATCCAGTTTATAATCTGTAGTTACAACAGATAGAATATCTTAGATATATCAGTACAATAACAACTGGTTGCGTTCTTGTTTGAAACTAAGAAACAATAAAGAATACAGATAATTCACTGTAATGGAATATTCCAGAAGTTTTCCCTTCAATGTATAGTTTCTTATCCAGGAACAAATCGGAAAGTTTTAAAATATTATCTTGAAACTAATACTTGAAAAAAGAGAAATTGAAGCAAGTGGTGCCAGATAAAGTTAAGCAGGACTAAAAGAGAGGTTTTTCACGTCGTTTCGTATTACCTTGACGTGCGTAATAAATAAATTAAAGATTACTGTTGAATTCAGATTTACTCTAATTATTCTCCTGAGCCGGAGAAAGTAACAGTTGAATGTACATAAAAGTATTTATCCTGTCCTGCGCGTGACAGCACTGCCGCACATGTTCACAAAAGACACGTGTGTACGTGAGTAACGCAGGTTTCAATAGCTCTGTTCGAAAACCATATTCTGTGGTCATTAGATAGAAAGAACCCTGAAAGAAGTACCATAAGCTATCTAGGCACTAGAAGTAACAGTAAAAAGACGTTATGAGTGGGTCAGTAATTTCAAAGCTAGTGTAAACACATTATTATTATACACTTTACGTTTTTTTTTTGTTTTTTTCACGTGGCTGATTGAAGGGTTAATTGAACTTAGGTCCTTCCTCCTTTCAGGAGTATAGGAGCTAGAAAACCTAGATAAATCTCAACACTTTGGGGTTTATCACACTTGAAATAAGTCTATGAAAGCGGTATTTCGCACATCTTTGCAAAGAGTGGAAAGTAAACATTTAGTAATCAACCCAAACGTATCAAAGTACTATAATTCCGTTTTGTATGAAAGCAACATAATATTCGCTAAAGCTTTTTACTCGGTCGTTACAAAGGATTTGGCTTCGTTGTTTGCAAGGCCTAGTTGTACTCGTACACGCACACACGTGTATATGTACGAGACTTTCCAAGTACGAAAAGAACCCACGAGGCACTGGATAGTCAGGTGCCAATGCGTGGCTGTTACCATGGAAACTAACAAACAGCTCCGGGCGTATGGGTGAGTCATCAGTTAGCACTTTTAAAAGAGGGTCGGGCAGGGTTTCTGGTGTAAGGTTGTGTAATCTAAAAAGTTAAATATTTCGGGTTAAAGTCACAGATATAATTGAGTTAGGTCAATACATCCAGACAACCTGTAAAAACAGATGAGTAAATTACAGAAACGTAATCAACAACTACAGATGGTTCCAATCAAATATCCTCCAAGAATTAATGCAGATGGTTTGTTCCCATGAGATATCCTCTAAGAATTAATACAGATGGTTTGTTTCCATCAGATATCCTCCAAGAATTAAGGCAGATGGTTTGTTTCCATCAGATATCCTCCAAGAATTAATGCAGATGGTTTGTTTCCATCAGATATCCTCCAAGAATTAAGGCAGATGGTTTGTTTCCATCAGATATCCTCCAAGAATTAATGCAGATGGTTTGTTCCCATCAGATATCCTCCAAGAATTAATACAGATGGTTTGTTCCATTCAGACATCCTCCAAGAATTAATGCAGATGGTTTGTTCCCATCAGATATCCTCCAAGAATTAATGCAGATGGTTTGTTTCCATCAGATATCCTCCAAGAATTAATGCAGATGGTTTGTTCCCATCAGATATCCTCCAAGAATTAATGCGGTTGATTAAATTGAAGCAATATCTATTCAGTCACTACTTAAGCCTATAATATCTCGCTTATCAACCAAAACTCGTAATATGAGAAGTATTTTAGTTTAATTCTAATTTAACTTGTAAGTAAGTACCTTTGTCTCACCGAGTAATTTACGTTTTACATAGACCATCAAATCTTATGATTTTGGTGAAAACCTCTGTAGATAATTTGGACAGTTGACGATAGTTTACGTACACCTCTCGTGTAGTGAGTATTGAACTTTATCACATAATTCAACTACGAGTTAAGTTTACAAAAAGTAGGCCTGATGCTAGAAATAGCAAGAAATTTATACAAAAACAACAAATCATGAACTAGGTCAAAGGACGATACGTAAAACATACCTAAAAAGATGTGTAGGTTCTTAAAAACGTAACTTTTGAAAAAATATATATGGGCTGGAGTGGCCTAGTAATTATCAAGCTGCGTTATAAAGGCGACAGTCAATCACTCTGTTCGGTTAAACGTAGTCGTGTAGGTATAGGCGCCGAGTGCTGCTGACTGACTGCCTTCCTATTGGTCAGCAGTTACAAATTAGGGCTGGGGATTTCTGACCTGACGTTTTAGCTCACGTGTCTCACGTGGCGACGTTCAAACTGAAAATACCGAATGCTATCTATTCATTTATCTAAAACAGCTAGATATCAACTTCTTAGGCCTAGTGGTTAGAACACTCGACTCGCAATTGGGGAGTCGCGGCTTCGAATCCCGTCAGCGAAAATTCTCGCCCTTTCAGCTGTAAGGGCGTTATAAGTTCACGGTCAATCCCATTATTCGTTGGTAAAAGAGTAGCCCAAGAGTTGGAGGTGGATGGTGTTGACTAGTTGCCTTCCCTCCATTCTATCACTTCTAAATTAGGGGCGGCTAGCGCAGACAGCTCATTGTGCAGTTTTGTGCTTAATAAAACCAACAAACTTTGAAAGATTTCTGTCTGTGACCCTGCACATCTTACACAGTTATTAACCCAAAACCGCAAAAATGTCCTATCTCCCCATTATATATATAAAAAAAAAGTGTTTCAGAGTGATCTAGAATCCGGATTTTGATCCGCACCAAATTTAGGGAGGACTGTTGCATATCGACTTTTCATCTTATGTAAAATTGTCGTGTTCATCGGTCAATTAGTTGTTGAGATACACGCGGAAACGCAGACGGACAGACACACATGGTCCCGATTGTAATACACTCTCTCACACGATACAGCCCACCTTTACACACAGGAATACGAGCATAATTGACCCCAGAAATCAAGTACATATAACACTTGCATCTCTTCCTTTCTATCTAATGTTTTATTGTTTTCTTTGCATTGAAAAGAGGGGTCCGTTCCCCTTGTAGTCCTTCATGGTCCCGATTGTAATACCCTCTCTCACAAGATACAGCCCACCTTTACACACAGGAATACGAGCATAATTAACCCCAGAAATCAAGTACGTATAACACTTGCATCTCTTCCTTTCTATCTAATGTTTTATTGTTTTCTTTGCATTGAAAAGAGGGGTCCGTTCCCCTTGTAGTCCTCCAGGGTCCCCTCCTGATCATAATTTTAATTACATTATCTGGTATTGAATTCTGGTATTGTGTGAAAATATTAATGGACAACGACGCATAATAACGTATAATTGTTTAAAGCCTAAAACTATTGTACAAAATACATGCTAACAGTGATTTTTTTCTCTCTCTCTCCGTTTCCTAACTTGTACATGCCGGACTCAAAATCAGAAGCTGTAAATGTATTTCATTCAATAACCAGAACTCGTCAGTTAGGCTGGACAATGAGAGAAAAAGATTGTTTAAGACGGTATTTATATATAGAGTTTAATCATTATAAAATGACGGTTTAAACGCCGAAAGCTGGTGAAGCATTAGAAACCACATATCAATTGGAAATACCCTGTCAACAAATATCAGAAACAAAAATGGCACCAACCAACATATTGTAGAGCCTGTAGCCAGGGTTGTAGCTGTCAGTAGATATAAGAGGAAGTTCTGCCTACCAACACAGAGAGCATGAAGTCATTAAAAACCCTGTCAACAGATATAAGTGCTGCCAACTGATACAGAGTGTGTGTGTGTGTGTGTGTAGACATTAAAA
>NW_013667974.1:191627-193235 GCF_000517525.1 Limulus polyphemus | reverse complement strand
ATTTACACATGGCTTGTGTATATCGTATATATATATATATTATTCATACCTTCGTTGAATAGGACGCAAGCAGATTTTGACATCAAATTTTGGGGTAAAATAGTGCGTCTTATACACAGAAAAATACGATAAATCAACTCATACATTAATGAAACTTTAGGGTCTTAATGCATACGGATATTTTAAAATCAAATTTAAAAAAGAACTGTTATGTACAATGTTTCTTCTTTGTACTGAAAGGACTACAAACACATCTGAGTATTACTTTTCAGTTCCGGTTTCCCTAATTTCCAAAAGCCGTCTCTAAAATTTGTTTGTTGAATTTCGCGCAATGATACACGAGGGCTATCTGCGCTAGCCGTCCCTAATTTAGCAGTGATAGGCTAGAGGAAAGGAAGCTAGTCAACATCACCCACTGTCAATTCTTGGGCTACTCTTTTACCAACACAAAGTGGGGTTAACCGTCACATTATAACACTCCCACGGCCAAGCATGTTTAGTGACAGGGATTCAGATTTGCGACCTACAATCCTAATCACAATGGCTACCTCTTTAAAAGCCGAACAAAACTTTTTTATTTCATTTCTTTTGTGTAGCTGATGGCCCCTGTACGCCTGTCTTACGTTTGGACATAGTATTGTTCAAATTGTTAGGCCTCTGTCTTCCACACGACTAACTGGCGAGCGATATCGCGCATGCGCGCAGCTTAGAGAAAACAGTTAAATGTTCAAAATGTATTTATGATTAACACATGTCACTGATTTTTTGAATAATTTTACGGCTATAGAGAAAGAATTTTCGTAAGTTTTGGACCTTTCGAAAAAGAAAATAACTTCCACAACGTTTTTTTAATAGTGCTGATCTATGAACGTTGAATAATTGGCGACCTCGAGTTATAGGGTATTTTAGTGGTTGTGCTTTAACTTCTAACAACCCACGACAAACAGAATGTGGTGGAAATATTAACTTCTAACAACCCACGACAAACAGAAGAAGTTAATATTTCCACCACATAACAACCCATGACAAAGTGTGATGGAAATATTAACTTCTAACAACCCACGACAAACAGGGTGTGATGGAAATACTCTCTTGTTGAAACTAATATATTATGACCAATCATAAATGTAAAAATATTTAGCAGTGTCGATGTTACGTTTCGTCATACTTTTAAATATAAAATAATTTTAATTGATGTTTCTGTGGTGTAAATAGCCTTATATGATTAACTGTTTCCTTATTTTTACCAATTTATGAATGTTTCAGGTCAAAGGTTGAATATCAAGTTCTTATACAGTGGTTAAGTACATTATATTAAAACGATTTTGGAGCGTCATCACGTTGTTACAGTACATGTCGTCACGTCCAATCGTGATCTATCTGACGACTATGCATCTTTAAAATAGCCCTGCATTGTAGTTTCAGTTGTAAAAGGCTCCATCATAATTTGTCATGTCTAAAGCACACCACTACCTCCTGCACCGTTTCATTATTCAGATCGCACAGAAATCTATAGGGCTGCGTCAAGCGACTTGAACAGCATGTTTTCATATGTAAGATCATTAATATTCGTTTCATCCTCCATGGCAGCTATGCCAGTTGAACTGG
>NW_013667974.1:189446-190627 GCF_000517525.1 Limulus polyphemus | reverse complement strand
GACTAGAAGTCTTCTCTCTTGGTGAATCCATACTCTGTTTATCTCGTTTCCAAACGGATATCCTTCTTGATTATGTTGCGTACTGTTCCCTGAGATACGTGGACGGTTTTTCTCACTGACTCTTGTATTCGTAGAGTCTCATCTGCTAAAAAACACTGAACTTTGCTTACCACAGCCAGGCTAGGACATATTTCAATCTCTTCATGAATGGTCCTGGTTCCCCAAATTGATCCATATTTCTATATTTTCCAATACTATTAAGTGCAAAGAACATCCCTGTCTTGGAAATTCTATATCCCCGATCTGAACATATCTTTATGCTCTGAGTGTATAAATATTTTGCGTCGGAAAGGGTTGTTACATACCCTTGTCAAAAGCGAATAATTTTCAATGGTTTTTACACTATCTACGAACGCCAAACCATAGTTGTGATGCAAGCCGTTTCACGGCACCTTTATATAGGTTGTGGTTCTCACGTGAATTGCTGATTTGCACATTTAAAATCGTGTTAGTATAATGTACTGAACCCTCTATCCATCTAACACTCTCCTACATAACTATACTGTTTCTAGTTGGAACGACAGCTAGCAGCATTTACAACACGGCCAGATTCTCTATGAAAGTACTCCCCTAAATTAGGTTTTCGTTTTGTTTCAATGAAATTGCGCAGATTTCGTCATCCTCTATCTGTTCAGTGATTAAAACGTCTCCTATCTGTCTTTTCTCATGAAGGAAAACTGGATTCAACTCTTTGTGTGTTGACTGATGATGTCTTTTCTCCGTTGACTGGACTTAGCTATAGAAAGATATAACTGACGTCTTTCGGTGTTAACTTACTAATTACGAAGGAACTTGTTGTTTTCAGTTACAAGAGAAGTGCAATCGTACAAAAAAAAAAGTTTGTTTATATTCTGAATAGTCCTAGCATTATTATCAATGTCTATCATCAACAGCTCGAGCATGTGTAAACAAATAAATACTTGAATAACAATATATCTGGCAAACTCATACTTTAATAACAATGTATCTGGCAAACTCATACTTTAATAACAATGTTTCTGGTAAACACATAATTTACTAACAATGTGTCTGGTAAACACATACTTTACTAACAATGTTTCTGGTAAACACATACTTTACTAACAATGTTTCTGGTAAACACATACTTTACTAACAATGTT
>NW_013667974.1:185830-188697 GCF_000517525.1 Limulus polyphemus | reverse complement strand
CTGGTAAACACATAGTTTACTAACAATGTGTTAGGCAAATACATACTTTAGTAACAATGTGTCTGGCAAACACATACTTTAGTAACAATGTGTCTGGCAAACACATACTTTAGTAACAATGTGTCTGGACAAATACATACTTTAGTAACAATGTATCTGGCAAATACATACTTTAGTAACAATGTATCTGGCAAACACATAGTTTACTAACAATGTATCTGGTAAACACATACTTTACTAACAATGTATCTGGCAAACACATACTTTACTAACAATGTGTCTGGCAAATACATACTTTACTAACAATGTATCTGGCAAATAAATACTTTACTAACAATGTATCTGGTAAACACATTCTTTAGTAACAATGTATCTGGCAAACACATTCTTTAGTAACAATGTATCTGGCAAACACATACTTTATCATTTTTATTATACGAACCATGTTTCAAATTCTGATTCTGGAACATAGTTGTTTTTTATACTCATTACTAGGATAGTGTTAAAAAAAATGTTAGCTACAAGTAATCAGCTTACTATAACGAATGCGTGAATAGGAAAAACAGGTGTTGTACATATCTTGGAGGTTTAAGTTATTGGTAATTAAAAAGCGTGTGATAGTAATTACCTTTATACTCGATAAGTAATTTGTAATTCTGTTGTAATAAATATTTCTTTAGGTTTGTTTATTTTTTGAACTTCGTGCAAAACTACTCGAGACGTTAGGCGTCTTTGATTCATGAGTGATAGACTAGATGATAGACACCACCCACCGCCAATTCTTGAGCTACCCTTTATCAACGAATAGTGGATTGTTTGTAACATTATAACAAGTCTGAAAGGGAGAATATTTTCGTTGGCGAGACTCGAACCCACGACCAGCAAATTGGGAGTCGAGTGCCCTAACCACCAGGCCATTTTTTTAAATATCAGGTTGAGCATTAAATGCATTGACTTCACTTTCATTTGCTGCATTTCACACATTTCATTTTGATTTTTTTTTTCTTTTAGCTTGTAAGCGGAAAGAAGAAGCCCCCCAGCAAAAGAACCACCATCAACCCAAAAAGCCACGTCTCGTTTTTACCGACCTCCAGCGGCGGACATTACAAGCTATCTTCAAGGAAACCAAGCGACCTTCTAAAGAAATGCAGATTACCATAGCACAACAGTTAGGGCTTGATCTAACTACAGTAGGCAACTTCTTCATGAACGCCAGGCGGCGCTCTCAAGACAAATGGGCGGAAGAAAATAAACCACAGTTGCAAGAGAGTTCTGGAGTTAGTAGTATCAACGGTATCAATGTGACTTGTGTGACAGTCATCAACAACAGCGCGTCTTCGCCATCGTCGCCTTCAGCAACCTCAGCACCACCATCTTTTTCAACAATTTCAGTAACTTAACAACATCCTAATTCTGCTCATGCATGTGGTGCCATCTAACGTCAAATATTTTCATCCAACAACATCACCGAAGAAAGACTGCTTGTGATGACTCATCACTGATTTCGAAGAACAAGCAGGGCTGGCGTCACAGACAATGTCTCACTCAAAGCTCAATAGTGTAGTCCTCTAGGTGGCGTCTTAACATCGCCGGAACCACATGCATCACTCAGTAGATTTAGCTTTATAGACTGGATAATTTCACGTAAAATCTTGCTAGTTAGTGAAGTAAGGTGGACATGACTGTTACAAAATATCACTGTAATTAAGTACTTAGGAAATATAGATTTCATAATATATTAATATATTTACGTTCTAAAAATTATTTTATTACGTTAATATAGGCAAGTATTTATTTTTCTTTAGTTTTATAAAACGTATCACCACAATACGAATTTGATAAACAAAAATGGATTCCATTATTTAGCCTGGAGTTGACTGACGTGTTATTTAAAATACGTAAAACGTGTTCTACTTAATTTATTTATTTACTAGTTTAATTGTTAACTCATTAAAATATAACGTTTTTACATTAAGAAAGCATTAGTCTACATGGGTACAGTTATGCACGTTTATAATTGTACATCATTTCAAGATTTGTGAGAACCGGGGGCCATTTTGTTTCTTTATCATTCCTTGATGTTCTTTGTTTAATTAATTAGAACGTTTTGATTGTTATACATTCTTGTTATTTATAAAACTTTTAGCTATACAAACATAATACTGACCACATGAACTAATAAGCACCCACAATAACAACTTAAACTATTCTATATATTAATTAGTTATAACGGTATATGAAATAATTCTAATTTGAAAGTCGACTTACAGCCTCAGTAACGTCAGTTTTTCTGTTTAATACAACAAAGATTAGAACATACATTTATTTTTCACAGTATTAGTTACTTCAGATAAGACACTCAAATTCTTCTGATGCAGTCTAGTTCCTAAACCTTCGAAAACTCTCTGGTCATACACGAGGGATGTTTAGAAAGAAGTGAGGTTTTGTTGGGAAGTAATGTCTGATTGACCCTCATCATCATAGTCAACTGATGAGGGTCAATCAGACATTACTTCTCATCATAGTCAACTGATGAGGGTCAATCAGACATTACTTCTCATCATAGTCAACTGAGAAGTAATGTCTGATTGACCCTCATCATCATAGTCAACTGATGAGGGTCAATCAGACATTACTTCTCATCAGTCAACTGATGAGGGCCAATCAGACATTACTTCTCATCATAGTCAACTGATGAGGGTCAATCAGACATTACTTCTCATCATAGTCAACTGATGAGGGCCAATCAGACATTACTTTTGACCCTCATCAGTTGACTGTGATGAGAAGTAATGTCTGATTGACCCTCATCAGTTGACTGTGATGAGAAGTAATGTCTGATTGACCCTCATCAGTTGACTATGATG
>NW_013667974.1:158442-183288 GCF_000517525.1 Limulus polyphemus | reverse complement strand
CAGGGGAAGGGCAAAATAGTGTAAAAATTGGGAAGTAAATGAAAAAATCCATATATATATATATATGCTGAATGAATAAAGAAAGAATTATTTGTCATTTTTCGGGAGGGGTAGTGCCCCCCCCCCCGTCTGTGGACGCCCATGTAAACAAGTACCATTTTTGTGTGTAAAAGGTCTCACTTTATATGATTTATCTCATTGATTGCTCAAACGTACAAATATATCGTTTTAATTTCATTCCTTTTTTATGTTTATTGTTTTTAATGTGTACTTGCTTTTTAAATATAACGTACAAAGTAGTGTTACTCTTAATAATGTTTTGGTTTTGTTTCTGTCATTGTACAAAAAAATGATGTTTGAAACGACAGTGTTACTTAAAGTGCAGCATTTAAGTTCGTAAAGCATTTTAAAAAGCCACACGAACCTGTTCGATTCACATAAGCTTGAATTCTGCTATAGTGTACACGGGATTGTTCGTGTTTAGTCCTAAACAGCCATTCAATTATTACAAGCTGTGGACTTAGAATCCTGACTTACATTTTCACTGCGCAGTTTATGTCACTTGATTTGTTTTCTCAAACAAGCCTAGTTCCGCTAAAATAGTCTCGTACTGGAAATTAGTACTTATTCACATGGCAAAAAATGGTAATAATTCAGAAAATTAACTAATTTCTTTTCTTAATATCCACATTACAATTTGTTTGGATTAAAAAGGGTTTAGCAGTGGATCATCCTTCAGTGTTTGTGTCAGTGATGATTGGACAATTCACTCAAAGAAACCGACTTCTTTAGCATTTGAAAATTGAATGTGTTTTAGAAATTTCACATTTACTTAAAATATCCAGTAGTTTTATATTGTATTTTTTGTCAATAAAACTTTTCATACAATTTAATGCAAATTAAATGTAAGTTGTAATGTAGTATTTGACCACTAGATGGCTCAACATGCTGACGTCAAGGGCTAACTTTATTACAATGATAACAGACACCACGACTACCGTTCCACAAATTATAGAAACAATTATGTGTTCGTTTGGAATATCAGAATAATGACCTGCACTAAAAATGCAGCTGTTTCGAGAGTATAATTGTCGTCTAACCATTATTTGCATATGCTAAGTGTGATGTAGTTATAAAACCAACGTAAAAGCTCTTGGATTTATGTACGATAAAAATGATGTAGCAATCTATAAAAAAAGAAGGTGGAAAACATATATGATTTATGATGACGTAAAATATAGATTATATTAATAGATACTTCAACTGTAAATATTTTTATAACCATTTCGTAGGTCAGTTTATGCCTCCTACTGAAAAGAAGGCATAGACCGTCTTGAGAATTTACTATTGTCACGTGACATTTGGTTAAAGAGTGCACAGTTTTTATGGTGTTTTGTAGAATTTTATCGCCTTTCTATGGTGACGTCTTCGGAATCACTGCTTGCATATAACATAATAACTGAGACTAAACGCCAACCGCTGCAGTTAATACCACTATAAACGTTTATGAAGATTGCAGATATACAACAGCTTGCACTTTATAACAGAAGGCCAGAACCTCTGTACGAGGTAACTTTCTGCGGAAAAGAAACACGACTCGTCATGTCCGTACGCGGAATGTTTGAACGCGGGATTTCTAATTTGTGAGATCAAAAGCCAATATATATAGTGCGAAGCACAATCAGCAAGAAACGCATGCTAACGTTACGGGGGGTGTGGGGGCATGCGACTATTTCAAGCCAAAAAAATGCTAATACTTCATCAGAAGAATGTAGACTATGTAGAAAACGTCAAATACCACAAGCAGCTGTGCTATAACTGTATAAGCATATTTTTTTTTACATTACAATAACAGGAGGTTCGGTCGAACCCTGCCTACGTGATTGCACGTAATCTCACGATAATGTAATATCAGTTCTGAACCTGCTATTTTTATAAACTAGTCACTCTCAAAGTTAATTGTCTCGTTTTCACACATTCTTAAAGCAATATCTTTCTGTCTTGCTGTGATTCTTATAGGTATTGTTTGCTCTCTGTGTGATGTATAAAATGATCGTGACTAGTTAGAGTTTATTCGTGTTGTATCTATTCCTCTTTTAAGAACTGTGATGGCGACAATCGTATGCAAGTATCTAGAAGACCACAATTTGGAGCGAGCAGATGACAGGCTGATGAAATTTTAAATAATTTGAGATGACAATAAATTTAGTGCAGTGGTTCTCAACCAGACTGGTCAGCAAAACACAACACAATATATTTACTACTGTTGTTCTTAACAAATTAGTCAGCATAACACAACATAATAAATTTACTGCAGTGGTTCTTAACAAATTCGTCAGCATAAAACAACATAATAAAGTTTCATTCGTTCTCAACCAGACTGGTCAGCAGAACACAACATAATAAAGTTAGCTCATTTGTTTTTATTATGTTGTGTTCTGCTGACCGGTCTGGTTGAGAACAAATGACTAACTTTATTATGTTGTGTTCTGCTGACCGGTCTGGTTGAGAACGAATGAAACTTTATTATGTTGTGTTCTGCTGACCGGTCTGGTTGAGGATTTACTGCAGTGATTCTCAACCAGACCGGTCAACAGAAATAACTATCGGAAAACATATCTTGTTAAAGATTCGGTTTTCGTAAAATCTGTTTTTTCTTACATATACGAGTGTGAAAAGTGTTGTTTCCTTCTTAATTACTTCAAAGTTACTTAAGAAGGTTAGAGATAAACAAGACAAGCCCCATCTACAACAAACGGTCCATAAGGTGGCCGCTGGACTTGGGAACCGCTGCTTTATTGCATAATATTATTGAAGTTATTTCTCAACTGTCAATCGAGTGTTTAGTTTTATTCCATTAGGTTGGTTATCATCATCGCGAACTAACTGAAATTGTAAACTAGAATGTACTGAAATATTAGGTTTCGTTTAAAATGGTAAAATAAAACTGACTATTGATATTTCTGCTTACTGTTAACTAAGATTGTGTTTATTCTTCCTTGTTTATTATTGAATCAACTATAACACAAATGGTTGGAAAGATAAATCAGATCTAAATGTGTGCTACTTTTCTAAGTGATTTCTTCACAATATTGATATAAAAACTGGCTTTAGTTTAGTGAGGAAATTTTGATATGTCTATTATTATGTTTGACAAGAAGTGTGATATTAAGCCTATTTTATTCAGAACTGAAACAGTTAACAACCTATTAAGTTTAAAATAAGGTCTGTCTTTATGCTAATTAACTGTTGCTGCTGAAATAACATACATTTTATTTTGTTAAGAAAATTAGCAGTTGCTGAAATGTGTTATTTCTTGTGTCAGTAATGGATTTCAATATATAACTTTTACTTAATGCTTAGGGAGAAGTTTGTTTAAAATATATTTCATTCATGGAACACCGGATCCAAAGCTGTTACAGCAATGCAAAATGAATGATAGTATGACGTATGTTGTGGTTCTATGATTTTCTATAAGTTTTTAAAGCTACTTTCCATCTTTTTTCCCGTCGTCCAATTGGGATCTACACGTGACACTTTATCCAAATTTAATTACGACAAATTACGGAAAGCAAGATGTGAACAATCCAAAACTCTAGAAAAGATTAGACCTTGAACTAAAAATTATGATAACAAGCTTCTAATTCAACCACGTTTTGCATCACAACTTCATTCCTTGAGAATGGAGACATTAAAAGAACAGTTATCATCCCTCTTTAATATGTTATTTATACTAATCATTATGCTAGTAAAATTCTGAGTCACGTGCCTATCCATTCTGTAATTTATGTCAGTGTAAGGTACACACCTTGTCCATCTAGCGGAAAATATCGGAAAAACTTTTGTTTGTGGTATTTATGGGAGGAGATTATTAATCAAATAAAAGTTAGCACCTTGACAAGACTTTGTGGTGTTCTCTTTTCTTTAACAATAACAACATATAATTACCTATATAAGAAATATTTTGATACATTGTTCGTGAGAGAACATTTCCAATATATGCTACTGGTTTAGCCACTTAGCTTCTTAACCCTTCTTTCATTACCGCTTTAACTAATATCGAAACTTTCGGCAAACTTATCGACAATATGCACAACCTCAATAAACAGTCCACTAATGACGCTTTTAATAGTAATATTGTTAGAATAATGGTAAAAAAATCTGTCACTAGATTCTTACGGTAAACGCTTTTCCTATAATGGGGTTAAATAGAGGCGATTAACTCTAACTTCGTAGTTTGGAGTGTTCAAACACTTGACACTATAGCTAACAACGGAAGTTAAACCTCAAGTTTAAAAAAACTAAATCTAAGATGGGGACGCTGTATTTAATCAATTTATTTTCATTTATTATTTAATAAATGTTGGCTTAAGCTGTATCTTGTTTAGTAGAAATGTTTTAACGAATACTAATCTTTATTTCTAAAAAATAAAAATACAAGTATCGTACAAACAAGCTAGGCCTAATATTGTTACACAACGGAAAGCAAGCATAATTTTCAACTATGACGGACAGGCGAGGCCCAGTGATTATCTTGCCGGAACTTGCCGATACCCCCCCCCCCCACCTCTCAAAAAAAATAATAATAATCGCGCTCCGCAATATGAGGCTGTGTGCACAGTGGTGGTCAAATCCCACTATTTCGTTTCACAAGAGTAACCCCAAAAATGGCGATGGGTAGCGTTAACTAGTTGTCTTCTCTCTCTGGTTTGTCACTTCAGAATTAGGGACGGCTAACGCAGATATCCCTCGTATAACTTTGTAGATAAATAAACAAACTTTAACTATAAGTGCAATTCAGTACGGTTGACGTCACAAGATTTCCGCTTCACAATACCAGACTTGTGAAGCCAAAAGAACAGCTGGCATGACGTCATTCAGTAAAGAACGACAGCGCCTCCTCGGTAGAAGTGAACAGAGATGAATAAAATTACTTTTATTTATTCTACTTTCAATCATAGAAACGTTGTTAATACAACAATTCATAAAATATATGACCATATACAGAATGAAATGTATAATGTAAGATGAATAGAAAAGCACACATCTGTCCATAAAAAAATAACACATACAAAATATACAGTAGTTTATATATTGTATGTATTCTTTAAAATACATTCTACATTTTAGTTTTCATCCACTTTTTGCATTTGTTCTAGAGCACTGATAATAGTGTCTACATCTCGACACATTTGTTTGTTAAACATGTCTTTATTTCCATAATGTTAAAGAGTTTGATTAAACTACAATTTCCAACGAATGAATCCATTGCACTAATGAAATCGTAAATACAATGGAATAAGTATTAACTAATACAAAACAAATAATTAAAAATAGATAAATTATAAACTAGTAAAAAATAGTTAAATAAATAACGAATCCAATTAGTTTATGACTAGGGTACTATTGACTATATATATATAAATATAGAACACAAATAGCCTATGAATGTAAGACATTTCATGATTTATGCTTTTCACCTTATCATAAATTGGTGTGATAACAGATTACTCCTTTAGCAACATCAATATTCCTCGATATGACCCACGTTGTTAGCCTAATTAGAATTATTTATGTTTGTCATAAGACATTAGTAATAGGCTTGTTATATTTTAAACACTAAGTTCTTTACACAGTTCCTTAAGGGTTTTCAAGAAGAGTGTAAAATAGTATTTGTACGACATTATTTCCGCCATATCCGCCTTTCGTTAAACACAGAGTTCTTCAGGCTGGCTGGGACACAACAAAAACAGTAAAAGTAGCCCACGCCTGTTTTCTATGTAACACGGTTTAAACACTATTTATATAAGGCATTTGTTACAACAGCAGTTATGGGGTGAGGTAGGGTGGTGGAAATAACTTTATACATTTGTTTCTTGAAAAACTCTAGGAGACTGACTAAAGAATGTTGTGTTCAAAATATAATAGGCCTAATAGTAATATTAATGTCGTTTAACTTAAACAAGTATAATTAATTACATAATCCCAGTTAACACATGACGTTTTTAAAACGTTGTTGAATAGTTGTGCATTAGTAAAATCCATTAAATTATATGTATATTCTCCATTAACGTCTAACAGTACCACAAAGTTGTCATAACATTAATGCATGAAGTTATCAATTTTACCAACGTTGTAGAAACGTCATGTGTTTAGTTAACAACGTAACAAAGGAAGTTAGAACAGAGCAAATGTTAGGCCTAATTAATCTTACCTGAATTGTAAGTTAACATTTTCTGTAACCATTCCAGCCTCTTCTGTTACACTCTCGTAATAATTTAGAGGTTCGTAGAGGAGGTTTCCATGTTCTTTATTTGATTTTTTCCTTCAATTTCAATTAGGCTTACTATTTCAATAAGCCTAGTCAATAGTTTCACTTCTTTACTACTGTTTTCAAAATGTATACGGACGCTGTTAAATAACAGCCTATATACGCTAATAATAAATATTAAAGTATATGATGATATAGTTTCTTATGACAATAATTTTTATTCGATTATTGAAAAGTTGCCCCTCGGTACATTATTCGTTACCGTGAAAAGATCAAACTTAAATTATTCGATTTAAAAGCACCAATTTATAATGTGTACGTTCGTAAGTTCTAATAAATCTAGTGTTCTCATTAAATTAATGTTCGTAAGTTCTTGATAGAAACAAGATTTTTCCGAAGCGTTTCTACTATTTCAATAATGAAATTCTGATTTATGAGAGGGCTTGGATTATCGAGTTTCTTGTCTTTTGACTTATTTTTAACTTTCCCCACACATTTTAGCAAATATTTTTACTTTTTAAATTTAATCAGTATATGTCCCCAGTCTGGATGTATAACTAGAGAGTTTCTATGCAAGATTACCCCTGCGGTAAAGTTGAGTGCTTCAAACATTAAAATTTGGAGCTCGATCCCTGCTGAGGGCATAGTAGAGTGAGTTAATTGTGCAGCTTTGCGTTGAACAATATCAAAACAATTCTCACTGATTTCACATTATGGTCTGCTGTATCTTTTTCTAATGTTTCACATATTATGCCTGGTATGTAGTTCTGTTGGATGCCCCCCAAGGGCGCACGCAACTACAACTATAGGAGCATATAAATTATATCCGAAAGTACAAATTTAAAAAAGGTTTTAAAAACTACCGCCCAAATATTACTACTATCAAGTTATATAGTAACAACAATTAACATGTACAGTGTATGCACAAATAGGTTATATGGGGTGAGGGGGATCGCAATAAAACGCATGTTTAGAAAAGTGGTGCCATAAAAAAGAAGCTTGCACACCACTGCACTAGGTGACCTGTGACTTGGGTGTATTACTATGGTGATAGAGCATGCGACAAACCATATAGCAAGAAAGTCGAGTGTTTAGTAGAAATAGTGATATTACTTTTCTGCAAAAATCACCTTAAAAAGCAGACTTATTCTTGAAACAACACTCAAAACGTCCCTTTTCAATAGTTAAGACCATCCAAACATTGCTAATAAGCAAAATAAGTGTTAGACAAAATCGAAATTGGCCTATTTGTTCATATTATTGTTTCACGAGCCTACAGCAAAATTGGCTGGGTATTTTGCATCAAAACCTAGGCTGTATGAAACTTTAAAGTTAATTATTTTCCATTAAAAGTTGAGTTACTTGGGTGGTTATAAATACATAATCGATACAATGTTGTTAGGAGGGGATGCTTTTGTACTAGACGCTTGTTAAACGCGTGTTTACACAAAACCTCAGGCACAAAGCCACCTGATTCAGTAAATAGTGGTTGGGTGTAAAAAAAAAGCCAACACAGCAGTAAGCTGTTGAAAAACATGTAACATTCAACTGAACGCATATGCAAGTATGTACTTAATTTTTTCTCTATAAATGGACATAAAAAAATCTTGAGGAACAAGATTAGTAAAAACTGTTAACTTAAAAAGGGAGAGTCGAGATCGTCAAAAATACAGAAACAAGTTTAATCAAAATAAAAAGATTAAAATGTTCAAGCCTACAACTAGGGACTCTAAAAAAATAAACAAACAAGGCTGGAAATAGTGTCTACATTATTTTCTCAAGTTATAAATCCTTATTTTGACTCCACTAACATGTGTTACCTTTGGAACATCAGTAATCAGATTTTTTCAGTGTATTCATAAAAATCAGATAATATACGGTTTTGAAGAAAAAAGTCAAGTTATTTACTATTTTAATACAAATTTTTATGATACACAACCTCAAATAAATGGATTTTCGAGGAAAGTAAACCAGGCATATTCTTGTCTATGGTTATATAGTTTCCATGTTAAATTACTTTAGCCTGTTATCTCGACTTATTTTGAAAATAGCTATGCTTTCAATTGTATATACTAATATAAGTGATATACTGACCAAAATTCGCTTGCAGTGCTCTGTTACATGTCTAATGTATTTCGTTTATATATCTCCTGGCAGGTATAAAAGAAAATGATTATAAAGTTTCTTAGGAAAATTGTTGAGTATTTCCAGGTACACGCTAAACCTTTTACATTCATAACAAAATATATACCCATATATTAACTTCAAGATCTTTCAAATGATGTCTATTCATTCAACTTATTTTTATGTTAATTTGATAACATGTACACAATGAACCCCTTGGTGTACGCCTTCTTTCACTATAACATATTGCAGAGTTGATGGTTGTTTGTAGTTAAACGCGAATATAAAACTAAAATAGTATTTTGTTGCACGCAAGCAAACTGAATTCAAAAGGTCTTTTGCGAAGGCGACTGTACATCATCAACTAAAAGCTTCCTGAGGAAATGTGTTGACACAATATTCTTTATTTATCTAGAAAATAAACAAATATGTCTCCGAAGGCTGCCTTCGAATTTGTGTAGTTAACACGAAATATTGCAACAGAGTGTTTCTTTTTTCTTGGTGTGAAAATGCTCTTGTTTCTTTTCGTAACTTCATTTTTTATCGCAAGTGGTATAAAAATAACAACAGGCGTAATATTTAAAATTATTTCTTATACCGATTCAACTTGAAACCTTTTAGATTGGTTTGTTTATTTTTAAGCGCTAATCTACACAATTAGCTATCTGTGCTTTGCGTATTACTGGTGTTGAAACACGAATTTTAACGCCCTAAGCTGCAGACTTACCTGAGCCACTGGGAGAGTTACATTTATAAATAGTAAATTTATGTATTATTTTGATAATATTTATGTGATCTGTGGTAGAGAAGGACGTGTGGAACGCAAGATTATTGTTGCGTCAGCGAGGTCACGTGACTAGTGTCACGCCACGTTTCTAGAACTATCCTGTTCCTTCGGGAGTGCTCTAGCATTTGCTAGATTGGGGGTGGTCTGGTATATATAAGATGCTCACGGCGTGACGTGATAATGTGTGTAGGTAGTGAGTAATTGAACTGCAGTCAGAAAGTATTGTTGAAGTTAACGTTCGTTGTTAAAACGTTTGTTATAGAGCGACTGTTGAAACTAAGTGTATCGGTAAAGTTATATTCAGAAAGAATAAACCAGTTTTATTTAAGAAAAGACTTGTGTCGCTAAAGTTTAGTCGGAAAGAATTTACGGAAAAATTAACTAACGACTGGAGGCGTAACAGTATAATGTTATCCTACGACCTAACCTTAGACTTTTATAAAAGCTTTGATAAGCTTTTAATATGTTAATAATGGTTGGAGACGGCTTGAATGGGTAATGAAGAAAAGCTTTAATATAAGTTTAACATAACAGCAAATGTACGTTTCGACAAGGTTTTGTCATCATCAGGTGATGACAAAACCTTATCGAAACGTTGTAAGTTGATCTAGTTATGGCGTTCAAGTAGAAGCTGTCTAAGTTTTCTTAGATAGATTTTTCCGTTTCCGGTTTTGTTTTCTTATACAGGATTGACCATAATTACATACATATTTTTATACTACCCTAATCTTGCAAGGAAACTTATAGTGAGATGATGAAGCTCGTGTGAAACATAGTGTGCTTATATGGCGATGGCGTACATACATTATGATCCACAATCTCAAATTTTGCAAGAAGAAAATCAGCTAAATAAACCGCTGTGGTATGATAAAATCGGAAAAAACGAAAAAAAAACTTATACGATGAAAAATGGATAATGTTAAATAGACGTTTTAATGTTCACAACGTTTCGGGTTAAAACACCCTTCCTTTAGTGATTTTAAACTATAATGGAAACGTGAAGAAAACATGAATGTTAGAGCTACCTAGAAAAAGGATTCAGTAGGACGCTATTTACTGTAACATTGTGGGGTAACCCAGCATGAGCTCTAAAAATTTTTGCGTTACTTGATATATATATATATTATCTGTTTCTAATGGATTCGAAAACATTCAGTTATTAGCTGAGTGATATATTTTTTCCCGAGGGATATCGAACCTGAAAACTGGATATGGATAAGAAACAAGTGCACTAGGCTGATAGATTTTCTCACCAAGAAACTTGTTCAAGACATCTAGTCTTTTTTTGGTTTTTTAACTTTTTTTCCTCCTGTGCACTTATCTTCTAGATTTAATGGAATGCTGTCGAATTTTTAATAATAAAAAAAAGGTTCAAGTTTTAGCCTATAGATGGAGAAACATCCGTATTAAAAAAATCAATGTGGTTTGAAGATAGTGGTTTCACGTGTTTCAATTTTTCGAATATTGTGTTAATGTTGAAGGAAACGTGATCCAAATGTCAAGTAATGTAAATTGTAATGATTGTAAGAGGACAGGTTAGAATTTAGGGTTGTTTTTGTATTACTGTTTTCAGTACCGCAGGTTCGAGAAACTAAAACTGAACTGAGGTTCATTTTCAACGATTACCATACGACCGTACTTCGCGATTGTGTTGTTATTTAATTATTTTACCGAAGTCCACGACTTTGCTCAAGGCATCTTCTCATACATTTTCCTTTTGTCAGAACACTAGCGTTTATTTTACTACAAGAATTATTTAGTTTTAAAAACGAAGAAATTTTACAAGTTGAACGCCTCAACAAGTGAGTAATATGTAATGTAATAATGTAATATTATTTAAATGTTATATAATTTGATTATGTGTTCGACACAACTACTACAGTTGAGTACTATGACTCCGAAATTCAGAATCTCCTTCAGTTATTTTGTTCGCTCTGAATTTTTCCGGACATATAAACAGATATTTATCATCGTATGTAAAACATTTGTAAAATTAAAAGTACTTAGGATTTAATGAAGATAAAAAAACTGTCCATAATTTTAGAATGTCATTAATCATTGTAACATGTAACAGCTACACAGATAATACTAATAGAATTAGTAATAGTTTACTAAGCACATCCACCTCTTTTCTTCTGAGTCTAAGAATATTTGAGAGTATAATGAACTTGTCTGATTCTAGTAGCTCTTTTTTTTTTAAGTACTTGAAGTTATGGTACAACCAATGAGGATCGTCTGTATGAGATTGTAATAAATAATGTGGTTATGAAGTAGAATTAGATGAAGAAGAAAGGCTCGTTTCCAGTAAAAGTTAGTCTGTGAATTTTGTTTGATATGAAATGTGAAAAAAAAAATTATGAAAATGGTCATTCTTTTTTATTATTAGTAATACTTACAAGTGATTTCTGATACAAACTAAAAACGATTAAATGTGACACTGGATTGTGAGTGTTGGAAGTGGTTGCCTTCAGATGTGGTGGAACCAGTAAACTAATGAAGTTTACGGAAGGCTTGATAAGTATTTGAATGATAACGGCTGAGTTGGAGTTTATATATATATAAAAACATGTATATAGTTTCGGGGATGGGACAGCCTAGATGGACCAATAGGTTCCTTGTCATTAAATGATATGTTGATAAAAATGTTAACAATGTATATATAATTCTGGACATGGCCGTACACAATATTTTGATGTGTTATTTGTAATAGGAAAGACTAAGTTTACAGTTTGCTTGAAAAGTTCTAAGTTCATCAGAATGTTAAAATGGGCTATCAAAGAATTCTTATGACAAGGTTTTTATTGAAATGTACGAGATGACTGAGCTTTCAAGTACGAGGAGATACTAGCAATATTCTATGGGAAATATTGAAACTGATCTAAACCATGTGTATATTAACCTGTAGGTGGAAGGTAGAGCTTAAAAACAGGTAAAGCATCAGAACCCAACTCATTTTTAAAGAAGGTCAAATATTAAATATGCAGATCCATCTTTCATTTTTGCTAGGTCAATAAAACAGTGGCTAGAAGATTGGAGAGTTGTTAATGTTACTCCTATTTTTAAAGTGTTACCCTGGAAATTATAGGCCAGTTAGTCTTACCTCTGTAAAAGGAAATATTTTAGAGGGTCTGAATCATAAAAAGCTCAACAAAATCATTTTAGTGAAATATCCGTATAATGAATGAAAACCAACATGAATTTACTCAAAGTATATCTTGACTAACTAATATTTTTCTTGTTTTTTTGTTTTTTTTAAGACACTTGATATCTGTGCTATACAAAGGGTGTAGACTTAGGGCACTTAGAAAGCTTAGGATAAAGTGCCACAGAATAGAAGAGCTAAGAAAGTCATGTCAGTTAGAGAGTTATAGAAAGTGTAGTTAAATGACAACCTCCTGACAATAACTCTCCTGTGACACCTTGAGTTTGGATTAATAGGATAAGTAATGATTCATCCTCTCTCAAAAAAATTATACAGATTATTAATTTATCATAGTTTTCTTTGCTTAATTCTCATCAAATATGTTACATAACTTGTAAGTGTTGGTGAATTTACTGATAACCGATTTAATCTACAAAATGGGAAGTTTCATGATTGTATCTAAGTTATTTAACACTTAACTAACCATTTTTCTTATAGTTCAATTCCATATTAGCAGAAATGTAAATAAAGATCACCTATAATTTTGTATAAGCTTCATTTTAGAATAATGGAATTTTTTTGTGCCAAATGACTACATAACACACGTATTAGTGTACAACCATAGCAAGATACCAACAGTACGGTTTTTATTACGCCCCACACTGAGGAGCCTATTGATTTGCCAATTTCTGTACATCTTTAGCATGTGGAAAGAATATCTCAAGACAGGATAGATGGATATTGATCAAACTTATAAAATGGTTACACATACAAACTTCTAGACCTGATTAACTTTTGAAGGTCATGGGTCAAAGGGTAATAAAATTGGGGTGATTTAAACATACAGTATAAAATTAGTGGGATCGCAGGTGTTTCATAAACGCAGTTTGCCTATATTTTTAAATGAACTCTGCTGTATTCAGCCATTATACAGGTCCCATTTTTGACTTAGTTTTGGAATGTTTTGGAGAATAAAGAATTTCTTTTTCAAAATTCAAGGAAATAATGAAAGTGAATTTGTCTTTTCCTCATCCTAAGTTGAATTTTATCTTATAACTAAGTATTTTAAGAAATTTTACATTGTCTGTTTCAGGTTTATTTAGCTTACTAATTTGTTTTTGTTTTAATTAAGATTTTGTTTATTTGTTAGACCCATCAAAGTGTTTTACTATGTTATACGTAATCATGTATTCTTAATGTTTTCAACATGTTGGTCATTTATTCTGTCCCATTTTAGGATGAGATGTTATTATGAAGTACTGGGAGTATCGCGTGATGTATCCTCTGAAGATCTTAAGAAGGCATATCGATTACTAGCTCTTCAGTGGCACCCAGGTTAGTGACGATACCATAATGGAAATGTAGAAAGTGACCCCTAATTATCTAACTTAACAAAAATGTTGGAAAAGTCCCATAATTATCTAATCTAACAACAATGTTGGAAAAGACCCATAATTATCTAATCTAACAACAATGTTGAAAAAGACCCATAATTATCTAATCTAAAAACAATGTTGGAAAAGACCCATAATTATCTAATCTAACAACAATGTTGGAAAAGACCCATAATTATCTAATCTAACAACAATGTTGGAAAAGACCCATAATTATCTAACCTAACAACAATGTTTGAAGAATTCCATAATCACCTTAACTAATGAAAGTGTAGAAAACAGTGAATGAATGAATGGATTTATCTTTCTTCTGAGCTAAAGTTCTTTAAACCGAAATATGAGCTTCCTTTTGTTAAGAAATTACACTAAATTTTCCTCCAAGAACTCTTTAACTTTGGTGTTTTGTGTAATGTAAATTGAGAACTTTTAACATATTTTACTGGATTTGCCTAGGATGCAAAAATGACATTCATATATAAAAAATAACTCATTAAGATAAATATAATTAGTTAATTGTTATTGATCTAATTAATTGTGAAAGAAAACAAAAATTATGTAATATTTTGTTCACTTGCCATTTTGGTTTGTTAAAGAATGGTTTCTCTGAAAACACACATTACGTACGCTGAGAAAACTAGATCAACCTGATATGAAAAGTATTGATTATGATAAAGGTAATCCATTAATTGTTAACACTTGGTATTTATATTTTCATTTGTATCTTTTTCAGATAAAGCTACAGGAATATAAATTAAATGGTTTTCATTACCATATTGACTCGTTTTTGTAAAATGAATATCCTTTGATGCTATACGCGTCTCATATTTTTCCCATTCTTGAATTCACTAGTCCGTACTTGGAAGTTACATTTTGGTATTTGTATCCACTTTGTTATTCAACCTTGATAAGCTACTGATAGTTTTAACTTCTAAATGTTATGTTGGGCGTGTTTCACTGGGATAGAATATGTCTTGGAGGGCCATTCAGTTAGGTTTTGCTGTAACTTACCAACAAGGATCACAGAATAAAAGGTTCCCAGTTAGCCCACAGATGAAGAAAGGTCCACTTTTCAAAAGCATTTGGATTATACTTTTGTATTTTTGTGTTAAATTGAGTTTTTGAACTTTCTGAAACTTTAAATGATTACAAAATACTTAAATGAAGAGTAACTGCTAAAACTTACTAGTATTACAGAATACATAAATGTAGTAACTGCTAAAACTTACTAGTATTACAGAGTGTACTCTGTAATACTAGTAAGTTTTAGCAGTTACTATATTTATGTACTATATTTATAAGTTTTAGCAGTTAAGCTATATTTATGTACTCTGTAATACTTAACTGCTAAAACTTTCTAGTATTACAGAGTACATAAATATAGTAAATACTAAAACTTACTAGTATTACATAGTACATAAATATAGTAACTGCTAAAACTAGTGAAAAACCACAGTAAACTGACACAAGTCTGATATCAGAGAAACTAGTTTTAACAACTTTGTGCATCCTCTTCAGTCTTCTGTTGTCTTCTGAAGACACTAGTTGCACTTCTACCCACAGCTGAGAACTTTTGGGTTTTACTGACAAATAATACTTAATTTCTCTCATTTTTTTTCCACAGCACTGGTGTTCTTCTTGTACAATAAGTAAGTCATTTTCAAACTTCCCTACTATTTTTTCAGTTCTCCCTGAGACTGTCAAGATCAAGAGAATTATTTCAAATAACATCATCTTAGTGATTTCAGAGAATATAGAAATTTTATCATTCACAAAACTGTCTAAATCGTTAAAGGTCCCAAAAGAAGCCCATGAGAAACCTAATATCATGTTCTTCTAATTAGAATATTACTTATTTATCACCACTCTTTTCTTTTTTATATATTCAAATAACTTTTCAACCAATTCCATACATATCTATCTTGCTCAGTAATCTCATAGATATACATTTTGAAAGGTTTTTTTTTTAAGATTAAAGATGTAAAACATCAGTTCGTGGTGTCCTCCTTCAGAAACATAAATTCCAACAAATTGGTAGGACAAGAAAATCCATTTGTTCAATCATGTAAAGAATCGGTCATCTTTCAAAGTGTTTTTCCTCGGTGCTTTTTGACAAAAGATTCCAACACAAGAAGTCAACTAAGCTTGTAGCTTCCTGATTCTTTACTTAAAAAAACAAAACAGTCACTTCTAAGTACTAATAAGTCGAATGCGGAAAAGTGTTTTCATTATTTTGTGTTACATCACAAGTGCACTTCTTCCAAAATATAGATGTGCAAATAAGGCAATTGATGACATATTTTTTTGGCATTCAGGGAGCATAATATTTGCTCTAAAGCATTTTATTTTGATATGGCAGAATACGTAAATTTGCTCGACTAATTTGTTAAGTTATGATCCCTCTGGCTGGGACCCTGTTATGAGTCAGTTTGAATCAGCTTCATAATAAATGTATAACTAAGAAGTGAGAAAAAAATATTTTTAATTTTTTCATGAGTGCTTAGCCTATTATTTTAAAGAAAAGCTTTGATCACCTTACAGTTTATTATATTATTTCAGATAAAAATTTGCACAGACTTCAAGAGGCAACGCAACAATTTCAGCTGATTCAACAAGCCTACGAAGTTTTAATTGATCCACAAGAAAGGGCCTGGTATGATCGTCATAGAGAAGCCATTCTGAAGGGTGGTAAGAAATAATGTTTTTAATATATTTTATTGAAAATAAAGTGTTTAAAACTTACTCTGAAACCAATATCCAAGTTATTAAATGCAAATATGAGAAGATAGAATTATTAAAAAATTAAAACACTCTGCAAAGGATAGTTTTGTAACAAAAGTAAAAATAAAAAATGATTAATTTTCAGGTTTTTTTCCGAGAAAGACATCATTAATGACGAGGGAAATCTTCAAATGTCACATCTTCAGTTGTTCTTATACAGTGCTCTTGGTGTCTGATGCTGAGATATTTGAGTTTCATTTTTCAACATCATAAAAACATCTATCAATTACCAGTTTTCTCCTAGCTTTCAACCTACAACACAAGTGTAGTAGTGGAGAGGCTGGTTGTTCAAGTGTAAATAAAATCTCATGAGCGGCATGTTTGCTACCTCTTGCTAGGCCTAAATCTTGATATGTTAAAGAACATATACTTCATAATTGTAGTATAAAGGTATAAAAAATAATGTAAATATTTTTGTTGAGTTAATGGTAGTAGCATCAAAGCAATGTAGGCTTGCAGAGTTTGGAATATATGTCCAGTTGTAATTAAACCATAGAAAAAATTTGGTATTTTGAATGTTACATGACAGTTATATTATCTGCAAGTATTATGTCACATACCATTAAATCAGGAATCCATAGTAACTTCTTGATAGTGTTGAAATGTCACTAAAGAGCTAAAGAGTATTTTGGTTAATATCTAGTAAAACCTTAAATCCAACAAAGGACTTTTCACTAAAACTTGAATATTTTACATCACAGGAGTCCATAGTAACTTCTTGATAGTGTTGAAATGTCACTAAAGAGCTAAAGAGTATTTTGGTTAATATCTAGTAAAACCTTAAATCCAACAAAGGACTTTTCACTAAAACTTGAATATTTTACATCACAGGACTCGGAGAGTACAAGGACGACAGTGTGGACATATTTTTATATTTCAATGCATCCTGTTATATGGGTTATGGTGATGATGAAAAGGTTAGCTAATATTTATTTTTTATTAAAGGCTTAGTATTAGTAGTCCATGTTTCAATGAATTCTCCTTAGTTATTATGTTTTTATATTATCCTGGATTCATTACCATAATACACAAGTTTCTTAGAACTAACATTTGATTATAGAAAGCAGGAATGTATTTTCAAACTGTTTTATTCACTTTTAGTTATATAAAATGCTTTACTGAGTTTTTGGTTTTTTTTGCTTGTTCATTGTGTTGTGGAAGGTGGAAACTGGAGAACACATGGGTGTAACTGATGATTGCTGTATTATGTTCGATGTTTTGCTGCGTATGGAGATAAGGAATAATGATGTTTGGGTTACACATTTCAAAAAAGCAAATTTTGAAGGAGTACAACAATAATTATCTGTTGTGAATTGGGTTACTGAATTATTTAGAAACACTGATCAGATGTGGAAAATTTTTAAACATTCAAGATAAACATATTCCTTATAGAAAGAAACAGGTGGTTGAAAGTAAAAAAACAGGTTGGCTCACAAAGGGTATAAGGGATAAAACTAAAGAAAAGCATAGTAAATTTAAGAAATTTAAATTGACTGGTATGACAGGAGATTTAGAAGATTACAGAAGATCAAGAATGTTGGTCAAACAGGAAATTAGGACATCAAAAAGGATGTATGAGAAAAGGTTGGCTGAATATGTAAAAATTAATAGTAAGGATTTTTTTAACTACATTAAGGGTAAACAAATTGTTAGGATGGGGGTAGGACCCTTGAGATGTCTGGGTTATTAAGTTATGCTTTTTTCTTCTGTTTTTACTCATGAAGATTTAAGCAATATTCCTCATCTTGAACAGTTCATAGATGGAAACAAGGTCAAATGAGAGCTTGTTAAGAAAAAATTGGGAAGTTTAAAGAATGATAAATCTCCTGGACCAGATAATATTTATTCAAGGATTTTTAAGGAGATCAAAGATTGGACATGTGAGCCACTTGCTACTATTTTTTTCCATAAATCCTTGAATAGTGGGCGGTACCAGAGGATTAGAAGTTGACTAATGTTACTCCTCTTTTCAAGGGTGGTGATAAAAATTGTCCCAGTAATTACAAACCTGTTAGTCTATCATCAACAGTGGGAAAAGTTTTGGAAAACCCGATAAAAGATGCTTTGCAAAGTCATTTAACAAAGTTTAGAATTTTATTGGATAGTCAACAAGGTTTTTCACTAAGGGAAAATCTTGCCTTACAAATCTTTTGACATTCTTTGAAAAAGTTATAGCTTATGTAGATGAAGGTAAGGGTGTAATTTGATGTATTGGGATTTTCAGAAAACATTTGACAAGGTGCCACATAAAAGGACTTGTACAAAATTAGCTAACTGAATAGAAGAGTGGCTGGATGTAAGAAAGCAGAGGGTTGTTACAAATGGAGTTCAGTCAAACTGGATTAATGTCACAAGTGGGGTACCTCAGGGCTCAGTCTTACAGCCTTTGCTCTTTTGATTTACATCAAAGACATGAATGATGGAATGGTCAATAAATTACTTACATTTGCTGATGATATTAAGGTCTAGGGTGTTGCTAGCTGTGAAGAGGATGCTGCTGATTTACAAAAAGATTTAGATCATTTAGTGAGTTGGGCAAATAAATGACAGATGGGTTTTAATTATAATAAATGCAATATAAGTATAATTTGGATGGAAATAACCTTAACAGTGTCATGAAAGAAAGAAATCTTGGTGTAATAGTTGATGAGTCTCTTAAACCGTTCAAGCATCTTAGGTTGTATCTCCAGAAATGTTGAATACAAGTCTGAAGGGATTATAATTTCATTGTATAGGTCATTGGTTAGGCCACATTTGGAGTATTGTGTTCAGTCTTGGGCTCCTTACCTTAGGGAGGACATTGAATTGTTAGAAAGGGTTCAGAGGAGGGTTACTAGAATGGTGCCTGGGATGGAGGGGTCGTCATAGAATTAGAGGTCGAAATCTCTCAAATTGTTTTCTCTTGAAAAAAGAAGAGTTAGAGGGGATCTGATTGATGTGTTTAAGATTGTAAATGGAATTGATAGTGATGATGCATCATCTGTTTTCATATTTAACAGTGAAAAATAGTAGAACTAGGGGACACATATAAATTTTGGCAAGGTAGGAGTCATCTTCATCTAAGACTTTTATTTTTCTAACAGGGTGGTTGGTGTTTGGAATGGGTTGCCTTCAGATGTTGTGGGGGCAGTAAATTTTAGTGTTCAAGAAAAAACTTGATAACTATATGAATGCTAAGGGCTGGCTTTGAGTTTTTTTTTTAGTTAATAGTTGTAGTTTAGAGGATGGGACAGCCTAGATGGACCAATAGGTTCCTTGTTGTCTCTCAACATTATGTTATGTTATTATTGTTATAATTGCCTAGATTTAATGAGAGGGAGCTTTATTAATTGTGTTTGAAGACATTCAACATTATGTTATGTTATTATTGTTATAATTGCCCAGATTTAATGATTTTATTAATTGTGTTTGAAGACATTCAACATTATGTTATGTTATTATTGTTATAATTGCCTAGATTTAATGAGAGGGAGCTTTATTAATTGTGTTTGAAGACATTCAACATTATAAACTTCTAACAGTCCTATACTTTTATAATCTAAGCCAACTTCATAATATTTTGGTTTTTAGTAAGTGAAGTGGTTTGCAGATGAAATAAACAGAACATGTTCACAGCATCACTAGACAAAATAAAAGTTTCCAACACTTTATTTCAGGAACTCTTGTTAATGGTCTCTTAAGTATCATTTCATTCTGTGTTGTGTATGGCTTAGTGTTTAGGATTGAGTAACTTACTCAGTTAAATATTAGAACCTCTGTTAGTGTTGAGTAAGTAACTGAGTTAAATATTAGAACCTCTGTTAATGTTGAGTAACTGAGTTAAATATTAGAACTTCTGTTAGTGTTGAGTAAGTTACTGAGTTAAATATTAGAACCTCTGTTAGTATTGAGTAAGTTACTCAGTTAAATATTAGAACCTCTGTTAATGTTGAGTAAGTTACTGAGTTAAATATTAGAACCTCTGTTAGTGTTGAGTAAGTAACTAAGTTAAATATTAGAACCTCTGTTAGTATTGAGTAAGTTACTCAGTTAAATATTAGAACCTCTGTTAGTGTTGAGTAAGTAACTCAGTTAAATATTAGAACCTCTGTTAGTGTTGAGTAAGTAACTGAGTTAAATATTAGAACCTCTGTTAGTGTTGAGTAAGTTACTGAGTTAAATATTAGAACCTCTGTTAGTGTTGAGTAAGTTATTGAGTTAAATATTAGAACCTCTGTTAGTGTTGAGTAAGTAACTGAGTTAAATATTAGAACCTCTGTTAGTGTTGAGTAAGTAACTAAGTTAAATATTAGATCCTCTGTTGTGTTGAGTAAGTAACTGAGTTAAATATTAGAACCTCTGTTAGTGTTGAGTAAGTTACTGAGTTAAATATTAGAACCTCTGTTATTGTTGAGTAAGTAACTAAGTTAAATATTAGAACCTCTGTTAGTGTTGAGTAAGTTACTGAGTTAAATATTAGAACCTCTGTTAATGTTGAGTAAGTAACTGAGTTAAATATTAGAACCTCTGTTAATGTTGAGTAAGTAACTGAGTTAAATATTAGAACCTCTGTTAATGTTGAGTAAGTAACTAAGTTAAATTTTAGAACCTTAGCAGACTGTTAAAGATACTAGTTCATGTAAAAATTGAACTGAAATACTGTAATGAAACTGGGGTTTTTACCCTCAGTACTTCATATTTCATGCCACCAAAGAAATTGACAAAACAGTAGTTATAATGGTAAAAAGTTTTAGTAATAACCTTTAGTTGGTTAAAGTAACAGAATTTCTTGGTGATTTCTGAACATGACAAATTTTATCAAAATTTATTTTATATACGAAAAGCATTATAACCCAGAATTTTCATTGTAGTTGCGTCTTTAGTTATTGTGTACATGTAGAGCTTGTTTGATAATTTCTTATTTTTCAGGGGTTCTACACTGTCTATCGGGACCTGTTTGACAGAATTGCTGCTACAGAAAAAATGTTTATGGAAGACGCTGAGATACCAAGTTTTGGGGACTCTGAAAGTTCGTATGAAGAAGTAAGTTTGTGTTAATATTTTTTTTCGATTATGGTTCTTTCTAATCATTTTTAAAAGAAATAAACGGTATTATTTCGAAACAACCTAAACATAAAGATATTTTAATAACCAAAACAGATAAAAGCAATACAACTGAGCAATATTATTTTTTATGGTAACAATAATAATAGAGGCATAATTTCTTTCCAGACACATTGTGCTAATATATTAAGAGTAAAAAATGTAAAACCCAATATTTTTTGGCAAAATGAAAGGTAAAATCTTTATTATTAGCTATAGCCAACTAGTTTCCATAACACAATTATATAGGCGAAGCTAACACTAAAATACTAGCCCCGATAATGGTAGCTGTAACTAATAATAAATTACTCTTAATTATAAAGGCATTAAGCCACCTAAGCCTTTCATCACAGGTACTATAATGGAGGGATTAAAAGTGAGCAGTTCCCCACACATTTTTTATCCCAAATCCCACCCATGCTCTTTGTTACTATAAAATAGATCTGTACACCTTTTTTTTTTGAAACAATAGTGGGAAAAATCAGTTTTGATTCTGTGTTTAAGAGTATATCAATTTTTTTTTCCCAGAAATAGATCATTATAAAAAAAAAATTTGAATTACATTTGAAATATTTTCTTAAATTGAGGTATACAGAAACAGTAAGATTAAAGAATGTACAATACATCTCTGAATTGTCAAACTAAAGCCTTCAACTGAGAGATGACTTCAGGAAAGTAGATTTTACTCTGTAAATAAGTTAGAAACTTAGTAAATTATGAAACAGGAACTTAAGGCCTAGAAAAAAATGCTTTGTTTCCTATTACATGCTGAAAAAAATAGAGTATGTAGGTAGGTAGGCATTTCTTTTTTTCATTTTTGAAAATAGGGTAAGTAGGTGGATTATTGGGCCAATTGGATTTCGTCACAATATCTTTTGCTGTACTGGCATTTTGGTTTAGGCCTACAGTGAAATTCAGTTGATTTGACATCGGATGTTTCTACTAACTGGTCTTTCCTAATGTCTTTTGAAACTTCGTCCAGATCAACATGTTTGCTAATAATCATTTGAATCTAGTTTAGGATGATATGACTTGAATATGTTTTTGACTGTTCCAGTAAACTATGATACTGTCTTTTATAGCGAACTGTGGCCATTTATTAAAGGCAACAACCAATAGTCTAGCTGCCATGACAATATGTATGACGTTACCTAAATGGAAGCTAAGCTAAGCTATAATTTGCTGTGAGAGTTAACACACCACAACAAATAAGAGACGTGGTTTCTTATGACCTTCACCTTCTTATGACCTTCACCTTATACAATATGGTAGCAGATTGGTGCAATAATTTAGTGAAAATATAAAAATTAATCGAAGAGCATTTTTACGTAGGGTCGGTCTGGAGATGAACTTTGTTTTGAGGGAAAAGTTGAAAAACTTAACGGTCAGCCATTTTTACGTAGGGTCAGTCTGGAGATGAATTTTGTTTTGAGGGAAAAGTTGAAAAACTTAATGGTCGTCCATTTTTACGTAGGGTCAGTCTGGAGATGAACTTTGTTTTGAGGGAAAAGTTGAAAAACTTAACGGTCGGCCATTTTTACGTAGGGTCAGTCTGGAGATGAACTTTGTTTTGAGGGAAAAGTTGAAAAACTTAACGGTCGGCCATTTTTACGTAGGGTCAGTCTAGAGATGAATTTTGTTTTGAGGGAAAAGTTGAAAACTTAACGGTCGGCCATTTTTACGTAGGGTCAGTCTGGAGATGAATTTTGTTTTGAGGGAAAAGTTGAAAAAACTTAACAGTCGTCCATTTTTATATAGGGTCAGTCTGGAGATGAATTTTGTTTTGAGGGAAAAGTTGAAAACTTAACGGTCGGCCATTTTTACGTAGGGTCAGTCAGATAACTGGAAATTAGGCTTTTCCTTTTTTCTAGGCCTAATAGATCATGAAATTTCTAAAATAATTAATAACAAATAAGAATGATATAATAATAAAGAAAAATCATTGTGATCATGTTTTCATAGTTATTAGAATAATGTTTTGAAACAAACTTTAGCAAATTAATGTCCACAGTTTGATGGTATAGAATTGACAGTATATTAGACCTTTCTCTTGTTGCATTAAGTTTACAAATTATTATAATGTGTATTTGTTGTTTGACGGAATTCTAAGCTATTTAATATATATTTTTATTACCAGGTGGTGCATCTGTTCTATGCTTACTGGCAGAGTTTCTGCACAGCAAAGTCTTTCATGTGGCTTGACAAATATGACATCAGAGAAGCTCCAAACAGAAGGGTTTTACGGCTCATGGAGAAAGAAAACAAAAAGATACGAGATCAAGCTAAAAAGCGACTAAACGAAGAAATTAGGGTAAGATAGACATTGATTGATTAGAAAGTTCTTGTTATTGTAAGAATTATATTACAGTTTCTGATCCGTCACTAAACAAATAATGTACATTCCTCTTGAAGTGTCTTAGCTGGTTTTTGTTGAATTTCATTCAGATTGATGTTTGACAAGTCTGCATGTTTCTTTATCAGCATTTCGTAGGATCAAGGGTTACAATAGTTCTGCTTCTCTACTTTACCATTGTTTACTTTTGTCATCTAATAAACTTTTTGTAAAGATTTAACTATGATGAAATATTGTTTTAATTATCTAAATGTCCAAGCTGATTGAACACACAAATAATTTGACAACTACTGTGCATGAAAAGAAAATGTTATTATATTAATTCTGCCTTGAAACCAAAACAGTTTGACCTCTGCCATGCTTGAGAAGATAAGAGTTGTATAATATTAATTCTTTCTTTAAAAAATACAATTTGATGTCTACTGTGCTTGAGAAATATGTATTATATTAATTCATCATTACTTGTATTTACAGTTTTACTTCAAAAAACTGTAGTTTTAAAATTATGTTAAATCAGTACCATGTGCTTGAGTTATTACGCCGTTGAAATTATCACTGTTGGCTCTATTTCTTTATTAAAATAACCCCTTCTCAGTGTAAAGACAGGTTTTAAGTCATCATGAGTCAGTACACATTTTTCTATGTTATGTAAAACATAATTAGACAAATTAAAGACTTTATTATCAGGATCATCAAGAGAAATCGTTTTTTTTTAGATTTTCTCAGCTGGTTCAATATTCCTAAATGGTATTTTTAATATTTACATTTTAAAAGATATTTATTAATCTATACATGTTTCCAATTCATAGTATCTTGTTTTTTAATTTATTCTTTAAACAATGAAGAAGTTTGTCTTAACTTAAGTTGTCTAATTATTTAATGAGATTTAAATCTTTGGTTTATTTTAAAGTTTAG
>NW_013667974.1:155836-157728 GCF_000517525.1 Limulus polyphemus | reverse complement strand
AATATTTACATTTTAAAAGATATTTATTAATCTATACATGTTTCCAATTCATAGTATCTGTTTTTAATTTATTCTTTAAACAATGAAGAAGTTTGTCTTAACTTAAGTTGTCTAATTATTTAATGAGATTTAAATCTTTGGTTTATTTTAAAGTTTAGTAATTGTTTTAAAGTTTAGTAATACTGCCTCGAATGATAGATTTTTTAAAATACAGTTTAGGTGTTATATATTGTTAATTTTACATTTGTGAGGAACATCTAGATCTAATTGGTTTTTATGACACTTTTTCAGGTTTAATTATTGTATCTCTCAAGTGCTTTATATGAATACAAATGTCCTAAATATTTTTAGGATCTACCACTTGGTGGCTTGAAATTCACAAACACAGAAATTTGGTATTGTAATTTTCTACATTATCTACAATTGGCATAACACAGATAGCCCATTGCAGGGCTTTGAGCTTAAGAACAGGAATCAAAATAGAAGTTTATCTCGTTTTTGTATTCATTTTATTTGTAGATTTGTGTATGTCAAACAAATTTAAGTACTTAGTGTTTATATTTATTACTGATATTGTGATTTTCCACATTATCTACAACTGGCATAACACAGATGGCCCATTGCATGGCTTTGAGCTTAAGAACAGGAATCAAAATAGAAGTTTATCTCGTTTTTGTATTCATTTTATTTGTAGATTTGTGTATGTCAAACAAATTTAAGTACTTAGTGTTTATATTGATTACTGATATTGTGATTTTCCTTTCGTTACGTCTCAAGCAACTTGTAGCCTTTGTGAGAAAACGAGACAGAAGGGTACAAGCATATAGGGTAAGAAGTACACATTATTTTGTTTTTATGTTTCTACTGCTTACTCCAAGAGAATGGTAAGAGGGTGTAATAAGTTAATCACATGTATTTAAGATGTTACATGTTTTAACATAATTTATTGTCTTTTAGTGGATGTAAGTAGTTTCATAATGATTGCTGATAGAAATCATTAATTTCTTCATAACTGAAACAAAAAGTCGAGGGAGTTATACAGTCTCTCTTAATTATTTGTAGAGAAACCAGTTGACATACTTCCTCAAACCAGTTGACACACTTCCTCAATGCAAGAGGAAAGGCATAAGGGGTACACGCCAGATTTGGTGAGATTTGAACCAGTGGTTTGCATGTTATAAGTGGACACACACACACACAAGTTTTAGTTAACTAATGGTTTAGATAAGTACACGCCAGATTTGGTGAGATTTGAACCAGTGGTTTGCATGTTATAAGTGGACACACACACAGGTTTTAGTTAACTAATGGTTTAGATAAGTACATGCCAGGTTTGGTGAGATTTGAACCAGTGGTTTGCATGTTATAAGTGGACACACACACAGGTTTTTAGCCAAGTAATGGTTTAGATAAGTCATGAGGCCATAATCCTGTATGTAGTAATGCACCTATACATCTTTTGATAATTAAAATGTTGCCAAAATACATGTTGAGCTACACTTTGTGTGTATTACAGCAGTTTTAACTTCTTATCTTTATATCATGCCTAGATGTATAGAACAACAGTATCTACATCTTGTGTTGTAGCTAGATATATAAAACAACAGTACCTACATCTTGTGTTGTAGCTATAGTGTATAAAACAACGGTATCTACATCTTGTGTTGTAGCTAGATATATAGAACAACAGTACCTACATCTTGTGTTGTAGCTAGATGTATAAAACAACAGTATCTACATCCTGTGTTGTAGCTAGATGTATAGAACAACAGTACCTACATCTTGTGTTGTAGCTAGATGTATAGAACAACAGTACCTACATCCTGTGTTGTAGCTAGATGTATAGAACAACAGTACCTACATCCTGTGTTGTAGCTAGATGTATAGAACAA
>NW_013667974.1:150955-154989 GCF_000517525.1 Limulus polyphemus | reverse complement strand
CTACATCTGTGTTGTAGCTTATGTAGGTACTGTTGTTCTATACATCTCCTGTGTTGTAGCTAGATGTATAGAACAACAGTACCTACATCTTGTGTTGTAGCTAGATGTATAGAACAACCGTACCTACATCCTGTGTTGTAGCTAGATATATAGAACAACAGTACCTACATCTTGTGTTGTAGCTAGATGTATAAAACAACAGTGTCTACATCTTGTGTTGTAGCTAGATGTGTAAAACAACAGTATCTACATCTTATGTTGTAGCTAGATGTGTAAAACAACTACCTCCATCTTGTGTTATAGCTAGATGTATAGAACAACAGTACCTACATCTTGTGTTGTAGCTAGATGTATAAAACAACAGCACCTACATCTTGTGTTGCAGCTATATATAAAACAACAGCACCTACATCTTGTGTTGCAGCTATATATAAAACAACAGCACCTACATCTTGTGTTGCAGCTATATATAAAACAACAGTACCTACATCTTGTGTTGTAGCTAGATGTATAGAACAACAGTACCTACATCTTGTGTTGTAGCTATATATAGAACAACAATACCTACATCTTGTGTTGTAGCTAGATGTATAGAACAACAGTACCTACATCTTGTGTTGTAGCTAGATGTATAGAACAACAGTACCTACATCTTGTGTTGCACCTATATATAGAACAACAGTACCTACATCTTGTGTTGCACCTATATATAGAACAACAGTATCTACATCTTGTTGTAGCTAGATGTATAGAACAACAGTACCTACATCTTGTGTTGTAGCTAGATGTATAAAACAACAGTACCTACACCTTGTGTTGTAGCTAGATGTATGGAACAACAGTACCTACATCTTGTGTTGTAGCTATATATAAAACAACAGTGCCTACATCTTGTGTTGTAGCTAGATGTATAAAACAACAGTACCTACATTTTGTGTTGTAGCTAGATGTATAGAAGAATAGTACCTACATCTTGTGTTGTAGCTAGATGTATAGAACAACAGTACCTACATTTTGTGTTGTAGCTAAATGTATAGAACAACAGTACCTACATCTTGTGTTGTAGCTAGATGTATAAAACAACAGTACCTACATGTTGTGTTGTAGCTAGATGTATAAAACAACAGTACCTACATCTTGTGTTGTAGCTATATATAGAACAACAGTACCTACATCTTGTGTTGTAGCTAGATGTATAGAACAATAGTACCTACATCTTGTGTTGTAGCTATATATAAAACAACAGTACCTACATCTTGTGTTGTAGCTAGATGTATAAAACAACAGTACCTACATCTTGTGTTGTAGCTAGATGTATAGAACAACAGTACCTACATCTTGTGTTGTAGCTAGATGTATAAAACAACAGAATCTACATCTTGTGTTGTAGCTAGATGTATAGAACAACAGTACCTACATCTTGTGTTTTAGTAAAGTGTGTAGAACTGTTATTTTCTAATATAAGTTATTATAACATTGTAAAGTAAGTGCTTATTAATATGCTCAAGTATAGTATTTGTGTTATTTTAATGGCCAGTTTTATAAACATAAACGTATGACCAGATATTTCTATTAAAGTAAATAAAATAATAACCTAAATTTTTAGAATGTATATTTATTGGTCCAATATTTCACTATTGCAGCTAATTCAGTTGAAAGTTATATGTAGAACAACAGTCTCTAAATCGTGTGTTTGTATTACTGGTAGATTTACAAAACAATAATTATGAGATAAATGTCGTTATTTTAATATAATTAATAGAAGTGTTATTTAAACTCTGTGGTTGTTGATGAGATGTTTATTTGATACATCTGTGATAACTTATGTAGAAAAAGTTAGAACAGAAGGCTGCAGAAAATGTAAAAAAATCTGAAGAACAAAGAAGGAAGCAAATCCTTGAACGTCAAAGGTTAGTTGACAAAATATAACTACGTTGAACAGTTGTCTGTGTTCTAACATTAATACTACTTTTTTACTTAGTATTATCACGTTGTCTCGTGTTTTAATGTATATTGGCAGAAACAACAATGTTCTAACATTAATACTACTTTGTAATTGATATTTTCATGTTTTAATGTATATTTGCAAAAATATTTCTCAATTTTGAACATTTGTTTATGTTCTAAGATTAATACTGTTTAATCGGTATTTTCATGCTTTGTTTTTTAGTTTGTAGTAGTAAAAATAACAATGTTTAATTCTTGTTCGAAGAGTAATACAATTTTATTTGTAATTAATATATCAGCACTGTTTTATGTTACATTTATCTGCGGAACACGACAGAGACCTAGCCAACTTTCAGGAAAGTGAGTGGTCTTCGATGTCTATGTTAGAAAGAGAACTAAAGGAGATGGAAGCACACTTAGACCAACAGTTTGGACAAACTGAGGACTCTGGTGAAGGTCAGTGAAGCTCATTAAAATTAAGCACTGTAATATCTTTGAATGACAGAATCTCCACTTGAATGTATTTTTTTAATTTGTAGAAAGAAGGCTATTGAATACTTGTCAGATGATAAGTTAGTTTACGTTATTTTGCTTTTGATAGTAAAATACAAGTGGGATATTAAAATCATACAATAAAGTAATAAAACACTAATACTTTTGATAGACGTGGTCAAACTAAATTTATATTTATAATGCTCATCTTTAATTTTAACCCTTACACCCCTTCATAGCTAACCTGTTTTTTCACTTGCAGCCATCCTTAAGGAACATGTCTATCTTGAATATTCAAAAATGTAGTTTTAAAATTTTTCCACATCTGATGATAGATTTAGAGGAATATAGAAGATTAAGAAAGTTAGTCAGACAGGAAATCAAAAAGAATATGAAAAAAGATTGGCTGAAGATTAATAGTAAAGATTTCTTTAAAAACATTAGGAGTAAGCAAAATGTTAGAATGGGGGGTAGGACCTTTGAAGGATGATACAGGAAAGACTAACATCTGATGATTATGGGGTGGCTAAGTTATTAAATTCTGCTTTTTCTTCAATTGTTACTAAGAAATATTTCTCATCCTGAGAAGTTGCCAGATGGAAACAAGGTTGACCAAGATTATCACAGTAATTTAAACTTGTTAAATTTATAAAGCTTTTTCTTTAATCTTATCCTTTACACCCTCCGTGAGTCAATCTGGTTTCTCACATTATACGTATAAAACCACTCCTCCCCCTCTCTTTAGTACTCTATCCCAATTAAACAACCTATAACCCTGTATTTCAAAGAAATTTCTGTTTTTAAAATTGTTCATATTTAACTAGATTTCAGTTATTCCCATAACAACAAAATCTTTTTTCTGCCCAGTACTCTAAACTCATCTGTTTTATTTTTTTAATATTACAACAATAACAACAGTTTAGCCTACCCATTAAACTACTTCTGTACCTTTGTTCCTACAGTACGCTTTTCTCTATACTTTACATTTTCTTCATTCACGTTATTCCTGTTTAGTCCTACTTTAAAGTTGCCCTTATAGTTTAATTAATATCCTTTGCAAAACAAGCCAGCCCCTACCCTGTTTACATCCATCCATCGGAAAAAGATCCCTTTCCACTTGGACTGATCCCATAAGCCTAATGCGTTACATGTCAGAGGTAACCACTTTGTAACAAGATGTAAAAGAAATTATTGTTATACCAACAATGTTCCATGCATACTTCTGAGTAAGGAAGATATATATATATTTTTTTTACATTAAGAACAAGAAAATACATTTATAATACTATTAGGTCATCAAGAAATTAATGTAGTGTTTTGGAACTTTTTCATTAACCTCCACACAAACACACAAATGTACATGACATATAATAGTTAAATGAACCACCTAAACGTCATGTTAGTGTAGCCTATGTAAATGTGTAATGTGTAAAGTTTAGTGTAGTCCAATCCCTTATAGTGATGGCATACAATGAGACACAAATTCGGCATGTAATGCTGTTTGAATACAAGAAGGGAAACAACGCCTCTGTAGCCACAAAGAGTATCAAAGAAGTTTATGGAAATGTTTTGAACGTTCGTAAGTGTCAACAATG
>NW_013667974.1:145120-150497 GCF_000517525.1 Limulus polyphemus | reverse complement strand
GTGATGGTAGGGGCCAACATGTTGGAATTGATATTGATGCTCTGAAGACACTTGTTGAATCTTACCCAAGGCAACACACTCATGAAATTGTCTTGAAATTGCATATCTCTCATGAAACAATACGTAAACATCTAAGGAATATGGAAAAACTCCATAAAGAAGGTGTTTGGTACCTCACGAACTCTAATCATCGTTTCCAATGTGTGAACGTTGCTTCGTCTCTTCTGGACAGAATTGTTACCGGTGATGAAAAATGGATTCTCTATGCAAATATTAAATGCCAAAAACAATGGCTCAGTCCTAGCCAAAAAAATACATCCAACCCCAAAACGTGGACTCCATCCACATAAAGTGATGCTCTGTATTTGGTGGGACATCAAAGGAGTAATTCATTTCGAATTCCTCAATGCAAAGATCTATAGTCATCAACTGGAATGTTTAAATCAAGCCCTTCATCAGAAACATCCTTCTCTCGTCAATCAGAAAAGTGTTCTTCTCCACGACAATGCACGTCCACATGTGGAATGTTTGATGCAACACAAAATTATCGAGTTGGGTTGGGAAGTTCTCCCCTACCCACCATATTCTCCAGATATGGCACCATTATATTACCATCTTTTTAGTTTCCTGCAGCACCATCTTAATGGGAAAATGTATGCAAATGTGGAAGGTGTTAAAGAGGACATTGACATGTTTTTTGCTTCAAACCCAAGTGATTTCTTTAATCAGGGCATTAACAACCTGATTGTAAGATGGAAAAACATCATAGATAAGAATGGAGACTATTTCATTTAATAAATGTTTTGTTTTGTTTTGATATATAAGTTGTTCGGGTTTTTTCATCTTTAAAAAAGCGACATTAATTTCTTAATGACCTAATATAATACATAAAGTCATACATGTATGCACACAATAGTAATACTAGAACACAGAACATAGCCATACATATCACACACACACGATAGTAATGCCAGAACATAGAACATAGCCATACATATCACACACACACAATAGTAATACTAGAACATAGAACATAGTCATACATAATACACACACACGATAGTATTGGCAGAACATAGTCATACATAATACACACACAATAGTATTGGCAGAACATAGTCATACATAATACACACACAATAGTATTGGCAGAACATAGTCATACATAATACACACACAATAGTATTGGCAGAACATAGTCATACATAATACACACACAATAGTAATGCCAGAACATAGTCATACATAATACACACACAATAGTATTGCCAGAACATAGTCATACATAATACACACACAATAGTAATGCCAGAACATAGTCATACATAATACACACACAATAGTATTGGCAGAACATAGTCATACATAATACACACACAATAGTAATGCCAGAACATAGTCATACATAATACACACACATATACAATAGTAATGCCAGAACATAGCCATACATATCACACACACACGATAGTAATGCCAGAACATAGTCATACATAATACACACACAATAGTATTGCCAGAACATAGTCATACATAATACACACACAATAGTAATGCCAGAACATAAAATCATACATATTACACACACACACAATAGTAATGCCAGAAAATAGTCATACATAATATACACACACAGTAGTAATGCCAGAACATTACACACACACACACACAATAGTAATGCCAGAACATAGTCATACACAATACACATATATACAATAGTAATCCCAGAACATAGTCATACACAATACACACATATACAATAGTAATACCAGAACATAGTCATACACAATACACACACACACAATAGTAATACCAGAACATAGTCATACACAATACACACATACAATAGTAATACCAGAACATAGTCATACACAATACACACATATACAATAGTAATACCAGAACATAAAGTCATACACAATACACACACATATACAATAGTAATGCCAGAACATAAAGTCATACACACACACACACACACACAATAGTAATACCAGAACATAGTCATACACAATACACACATATACAATAGTAATACCAGAACATAGTCATACACAATACACACATATACAATAGTAATACCAGAATATAAAGTCATACACAATACACACATATACAATAGTAATACCAGAACATAGTCATACACAATAGTAATACCAGAACATAAAGTCATACACAATACAACACATATACAATAGTAATACCAGAACATAGTCATACACAATACACACATATACAGTAGTAATACCAGAACATAAAGTCATACACAATAGTAATACCAGAACATAAAGTCATACACACACACACACACAATAGTAATACCAGAACATAGTCATACACAATACACACATATACAATAGTAATATCAGAACATAGTCATACACAATACACACACAATAGTAATGCCAGAACATAAAATCATACATATTACACACACACACAATAGTAATGCCAGAACATAGTCATACATAATATACACACACAGTAGTAATGCCAGAACATTACACACACACACACACAATAGTAATGCCAGAACATAGTCATACACAATACACATATATACAATAGTAATACCAGAACATAAAGTGACACACAATAGTAATGCCAGAACATAAAGTCATACACAATACACACATATACAATAGTAATACCAGAACATAGTCATACACAATACACACACACAATAGTAATACCAGAACATAAAGTCATACACAATACACACATACAATAGTAATACCAGAACACAGTCATACACAATACACATATATACAATAGTAATACCAGAACATAGTCATACACAATACACACATATACAATAGTAATACCAGAACATAGTCATACACAATACACACACACAATAGTAATGCCAGAACATAAAGTCATACACAATACACACATACAATAGTAATACCAGAACATAAAGTGACACACAATAGTAATACCAGAACATAAAGTCATACACAATAGTAATACCAGAACATAAAGTCATACACAATAGTAATGCCAGAACATAAAGTCATACACAATAGTAATGCCAGAACATAAAGTCATACACAATAGTAATGCCAGAACATAAAGTCATACACAATAGTAATGCCAGAACATAAAGTCATACACAATAGTAATACCAGAACATAAAGTCATACACAATAGTAATACCAGGACATAAAGTCATACACAATAGTAATACCAGGACATAAAGTCATACACAATAGTAATACCAGGACATAAAGTCATACACAATAGTAATACCAGAACATAAAGTCATACACAATAGTAATGCCATAAAGTACAGATCAACTTAATTCCTACAAATAAAACATTCTAGATATTTGTTAAGTTAATAATGATGGTGTTTGTCTGTATCATATTTTAAGTATTTTAACTTCAACAATAGTTTCCTTTTTGTACTATCTAAAGTAGTGACAGTTGTAGTATTGATTGAGGTAAAAAGTGTCATCAAGTTAAAAAACTTGAATAATATAAGTTTTGATAAATTCCAGATCAGGAGGGGAGTGATGAGAGTGAAGTTGAAGAAGGACTCTTTTGTGTCGCCTGTGACAAAGCTTTCAAGTCAGACAAAGCGTATGTGATATTTTATTGGAGATGTTGAACAAAATATAAGTCATGAAGTAAAAATTTCTGTGTTTTTATATATTAGGTAAAATTATTTAAAAAACCTAAGAAAACTAATAATGAAACTTACAGTAAGTCAGTAATGATATAAAGAAAACTAATAATGAAACTTACAGTAAGTCAGTAATGATATAAAGAAAACTAATAATGAAACTTACAGTAAGTCAGTAATGATATAAATTAAACTTACAGTAAGTTAGTAATGATATAAAGAAAACTAATAATGAAACTTACTGTAAACTGTTAATGTTGCAAACTTAAACACAAGAAGCCAAGAAACCCACTATAAAAGAGAAACATGCCGGAAGCGAACAATCCACAGCTTGGCTTAGACTACTAGATCATAATATCCTTCATTTTCTATTTGAATTTATTCCTAACATTGCGACAGTATTTCAAGCAAAGACATTATTTATGTATAAATAGCCTTCAGTTAGTTTTATAGCATTGTGTTTAATGTCAAAGAAACAGAATCACCATCTCAAGTGTGTCACATTAAACGTGATTGGTTCTGACACACCGTAGGAATTTTATACTCTCACAAGTCTTCCTTAAGAAGTAAAAACGTGATTCAAGCTAGCGACTGCAGTGATTGGTCGAGAAGGGTGACGTGGCATAAAATGAGGCTAAACAACCTGTTGATGGATTTTCATGTGTTCAGATTCAGTGATCCCTATCTACTATCACTTCGTAAGTAAGTTTTAACGGAGTAGAAGTACAGGTGGCTAACAAAACCCATCTCTCTATCAGTTTAAGGAACCACGAAAAGTCCAAAAAGCACAGAGAAAACGTTTTACTTCTGAAGACGGCAATGGAAGAAGAAGATAGAGAACTAGAGCAGTTATCAAATAAGGACTTTGTTTCAGATGATGAAGATGAGATTGAAGTAACGGAAATTACTACAAGGTTCGTATGTAACGTGTCTTCATACTAACTGAATAAACTGTATATATTCTAGTATTTTATATCCTAAATATAGTTTATTCAGTATACTTAGTTTAAAGTTCTTCAGCCTCGTTACATTGTGTCTTAGTTTTGTTGACAAAGGTCATTAGTTATATGTACGACAAAATCTTCTTCCTCATTTACATTAAGAAGACACGTGTGTAATTGTAAGTAACGCAGACATTTAAAGACAAAAAACCTACGTTTATAATTTAAAAGTTGCAAAATTTAACGTTTATTTTCAGCACCAGTAAAAAGAAGAAGAAAAAGCAGAAAAGAGCGACAGCTGAAAACCAGGTATTTTTTCATTGAAGTTTTATATAAAGTGTAACTCGTTGGACAGTTTAAAATCATTTCAACTTCACTCAACATGTTGTGGATCTTGTGTTGGCTTAGTACTGTTTATTAAAGAACTAATGAATGATCTAAAACCCATCTTATCGCTCCAACTGGTCTCTTTAGGTATCTTCTGGTACATTAAATTATTATGTAAATGCTGTATCACTTCACTTGCCATAGAGGATAAAACAATTTGTTTCATGTTTATACAAAAAGCATGTGATTTGTTTTTATAAAACACTTCAAACTTGGTACATCACTTGCAAGATCAGATAAACATAAGTTTTTTTTTTTTTTATTATTATTGTTACTGTATTTATAACTGGTACCTAAGGTTTTGGTAGATTGTTTTTTTCTGTTGTTACTGTATTTATCACTGGTACCTAAGGTTTTGGTAGATTGTTTTTTTCTGTTGTTACTGTATTTATCACTGGTACCTAAGGTTTTGGTAGATTGT
>NW_013667974.1:131653-144269 GCF_000517525.1 Limulus polyphemus | reverse complement strand
CTGTATTTATCACTGGTAAAAAAACAATCTACCAAAACCTTAGGTTCTGTTGTTACTGTATTTATCACTGGTACCTAAGACCAGTGTAGTGTAACATCTAAAGCTGTGACATACAGGACCAAGAAGTCTAATGTAACATGGAGAACAGAGAAAGTGTAGTGTGATATCCAAAGTTATAACATGGAGAACAGAGAAAGTGTAGTGTGATATCCAAAGTTATAACATGGAGGACAGAGAAGTCAATGTAACATCTAAAGCTGTAACATGGAGAACAGAGAAAGTGTAGTGTGATATCCAAAGTTATAACATGGAGGACAGAGAAGTCAATGTAACATCTAAAGCTGTAACATGGAGGACAGAAAAAGTCAATGTAACATCTAAAACTGTAATACGGAGGACAGAGAAGCTAGTGTAACATCTAAAGCTGTAACATGGAGGACAGAGAAAGTGTAGTGTAATATCTTAAACTGTAATACGGAGGACAGAGAAGCTAGTGTAACATCTAAAGCTGTAACATGGAGGACAGAGAAAGTGTAGTGTAATATCTTAAACTGTAATACGGAGGACAGAGAAGCTAGTGTAACATCTAAAGCTGTAACATGGAGGACAGAGAAGCTAGTGTAACATCTAAAGCTGTAATACGGAGGACAGAGAAAGTGTAGTGTAATATCTTAAACTGTAATACGGAGGACAGAGAAGCTAGTGTAACATCTAAAGCTGTAACATGGAGGACAGAGAAGCTAGTGTAACATCTAAAGCTGTAATATGGAAGACAGAGAAGCTAGTGTAACATCTAAAGCTGTAACATGGAGGACAGAGAAGCTTGTGTAACATCTAAAGCTATAACATGGAGGACAGAAAAGCCAGTGTAACATCTAAAGTTGTAACATGGAGGACAGAGAAGCTGGTGTAACATCTAAAGCTGTAATATGGAAGACAGAGAAGCTAGTGTAACATCTAAAGCTGTAACATGGAGGACAGAGAAAGTGTAGTGTGATATCTAAAGCTGTAATACAGAAGACAGAGAAGCTAGTGTAACATCTAAAGCTGTAACATGGAGGACAGAAAAAGCGTAGTGTAACATGGAAGGGAGAGAAGTCTAGTGTGACATTTAGAGCATACTAACATAACCATTTTAGCTTTAAATTTTTATCAAAGTGAACTTATTTCTTTTGAAAACTTGCCAAGAGACCAGAAAATGTAGAAACTCATCAGTATCAAATAGTGTCATACTCCTGTTTCACTAAAGACTTGATGGTTTTTTTTTCAGGAGAAAATATTTTGATTAGTAGTATTTCATATGAGTATATTTTTAATGAAATGTCTGAATTTTAAAACTAAAATATTGTTTTGAATAATTCTAGATTTTTTGCAAGTATTGATATTTCAGTTTTTCACTATTCTTTGTAAACTGGGCAACATTTTCTGTAATCTTATTAGCATAAATTTTGTATGTTAGAAAATGAAATGGTGGGAAGCATGTTGCCCAAACTTGTTGTTTTACAGGATGATGAAGATATTAAGGAGGACGTTGATGAAATTCCAACAGAGCATTTGAATTTGGAAACAGAGTTCCAAGGTGAGCCATCAAAAGATACTGAAACAAGCATTGCAGAAGATTTTTATCATCAACTATCATCAGATAATAATCTCAAAGATATTCAGATGAATATTACAGATCTGGAATGTCAAGCAACGACAGATAATAAACTGGAAGAAACTACAAGGTTTGTGTTACAGATGTGCCAAGTTCATTCTCAGGGCATCTTAACCCGAAAGTATAGGTTTTTTTGTTGTAATAAGATTCAGTAAATCTTGTACTGAATGATAACACATGTTACTATCTAAATAGTTGGTACTACAGAGTTTACCTTATTTTTACTGATGGAGAACTGTATTACCTTTTTAAACACATTTTTGTAAATCTATTTATGCACGAGTTGCTTGTAGGTCCTTGTGTTTGTTGGTTATGTGTAACATACAAATCACACAGAAAAATGTAAACAAAAATACCATCAGTATTGCAATCAATCCCTCAGACTACTGTTGGATGGTCCCTATGTATCTTACTTAGAAAATGAGTGATTTCACTGAAGTATTTTTATCATGTAATATGATGTAACATGTAGACCACATTGGCAGTGTAGTAAATGATGTAAAAATAACTTGTTAATATATAATCACATAGGGTTGTCTCAGAAATGTCTTAACGAGTATTACAAGTTATCAAAATATTAGTAAAATTCTGAATGTTTGCATTTCTGTAGGTCTCGTCAATTAACTTGTGTGTTTTTCTCTGTAGCGGAAACAAACACCTTACAAGCAAAACGAAGAAAAAGAAGAAAGTTGAGGTTAAAACAGCAACATCAGAATCTACGTCTAAACAAGTGGGTACTAAAGTGGTTACAAGTATTATAAAAAGTAATTGTGTTAGAATAATTGAATTTAAAATGCCAAGTTATGACAGTGAGTGTTCCGTTAAAGTTAACAAAATCACATACATTCAGATCTGAACTATTTTGTAGTCCAATAATAACGTGTTATTGACCAGAAATTTTAAAGTACCCTCTTAACAGACATTTCTACACCAGCGGCTGTAATTCTAATCATTAATTAACTTTGTGAAGGTGTAATACACCCGTATTTCTACACGTTTCCACAGAAGTGGATGTAATTCTAATCATTAATTAACTATGTCTTCTGTTGTGAAGGTGTAATACACCCATATTTCTATGTTTCCACAGAAGTGGATGTAATTCTAATCATTAATTAACTTTGTCTTCTGTTGTAAAGGTGTAATACACCCATATTTCTACACGTTTCCACATGAGTGGATGTAATTCTAATCATTAATTAACTCTGTCTTCTGTTGTGAAGGTGTAATACACCTGTATTTTTACATGTTTCCACAGAAGTGGATGTAATTCTAATCATTATTTAACTATGTTATGTCTTCTGTTGTGAAGGTGTAATACACCCGTATTTCTACAGTTTCCACAAATTCTAATCATTAATTAACTCTGTCTTCTGTTGTGAAGGTGTAATACACCTGTATTTTTACATGTTTCCACAGAAGTGGATGTAATTCTAATCATTATTTAACTTTATGTCTTCTGTTGTGAAGGTGTAATACACCCGTATTTCTACACGTTTCCACAGAAGTGGATGTAATTCTAATCATTAATTAACTATGTCATGTCTTCTGTTGTGACATCCATTGGAATAACATCAGATTAGAATAGGTTCTGATGGAATGTGTGCACATTCTTCTGTTATTAACTTCTTATTTCTTGAATACTCCCATTGACTAGCTGTAAAGTAAACTTAATAGATTTGAGTGAATGTTTGTACTTCTTGTGAGGTAGGGGATAACATCAAATGTGATTTTGGTTTTCTGTAAAATCCTGGAGTTTGGCTGTTGGTCAGGATTATGAATCCTATTTGGTAAATGTTTTGGGGTTTTACATGTTCCATTAATCATTTTATTATATATAGAATGTTAAGTATATTAAGATTGTATATATTCAATTAATAATTTTATTATATGGTACATTTTGCATGTTTATTATTGACCATGTATAAAAGTGACAGTTAAACTATGTAGGCCTAAAAGAATTCAAACTTCATTCAGTATTGCTGGCCAGGTGGTTAGGGTGCTGGATGCAATCTGAGGGACACAGGTTCAATCCCCATTCCACCAAACATGCTCACCCTTTCAGCTGTGGGGGCATTATAATGTGATGGTCAGTCCCACTATTCATTGGTAAAAGAGTAACCCAAGAGTTAGCAGTGGGTGGTGATGACTAGCTGCCTTCCCTCTAGTGTTTCACTGATAAATTAGGGACAGCTAGCACAGATACAGCCCTTGTGTAGCATTGCACAAAATTCAAAAAACTAACAAACAATCAATATTGCTATTGAAAATTTTATTAAGTGACATGAACTGTTTCAAACAGAAAAGTGAACTTATTATAGAATATTTTGAATAACATATCAACTGTTTGATACAGAAGTGTGAAGATGTTGGATATTCTTTGATAGATTGTTTAGGCAGAGTATTCATGATGAAACTTCGTAGAATGGTCAGTAACTGCCTGTTGTAGAGACACAAGAAATGTGAATTTGTTGTTGAATATTTTAAATAACATGAACTGATTGATACACAAGTGTGAAGTTGTTGGATATTTTAAATAATATGAACTTTTTGATACAGAAGTGTGACGTTGTTGAATATTTTTGTCAGATATAAAAGACTGTTTAGTGTACATAGTATTATTATTATTAATTAATTTTGTGTTTGCAATCCATTGATATTGAAGCTTTAAGTAATAGATGTATTAATAGCTGCAACCAGATGAGTGGAAAGAGAAAAGTAAAGTCACGGGAAAGAGAAGTTCATTGATAGAAAAGTCATAAAATGCATCCATCATAGGTGTGAAAGGCCTAACAGTTGTTATGTTAGAGTGAGAGTAATAGTTTGAAAGACATAAGAATAACTTGTCTTATCAAAGGGTGTTCTAAGCTAATTGAACCCACCTGTATGGACTTTCACGAAAAACAGACGATTATTTGGAAGCACGAAATTATTGGAAGTACAGGATACAACTGCAGTAAGTCATGTGGCAGTGTAAGTAAATTATATACAGATACTATTGTGATAAAAATAGAGAAAAATAGTTTGGTTTGTCAGCTGAATTCTAAAGCAATTGAATAAGCTTAAGTGGACTTTTGACAAGAAGAAGAGAACTGTATAGTGTATAAGATACAACTACGATCGCCGTAGTGTAAAGAATTTTGTATGTATATTTAACTTGTTCGTAATATATATATATATATATATATTTTAAAAAACAAGTGAAGTGCGTGCTGTTCGTTTATTGTCGAATCTATCGCCAACAAGTCACAGACACCTACAGTAGAAGAATCCTTAGCCCAACACACCCATATACTTACTTTAATATATACTACTAAAAAGTAAGTTTCTGACAATTTCAAATAACATGTTTGATAGAGAAGTGTGAAGTTGTTGAATATTTTAGGTAACATGAACTGTTTGATAGAGAAGTGTGAAGTTATTAAATATTTTAAGTAACGTGAACTGTTTGATAGAGAAGTGTGAAGTTGTTAAATATTTTAAATAACATGTTTGATAGAGAAGTGTGAAGTTGTTGTTGGATATTTTAAATAACATGTTTGATAGAGAAGTGTGAAGTTGTTGTTGGATATTTTAATAAGTTATATGATGTGTTAGAACAGTAAGTATTTCTGTTCTCAGTATGCGACTTCTCGAGTAACAAAATCACATAAAAATAACAGCATTTCAAATGCAAGATGTGTTGATTTAAGAATGTTTGATAATCGAGTGAGAATAGGGTGTAAATGTTAGTTACTTTTCTGTTACAGAGTTCCACAAAGTGCAGCACGTGTGGGTCAGACTTTTCCTCTCGTAACAAGCTGTTTAACCACCTAAAAGAAACTCGTCATGCGTCATACATTTCTCTAGATACAGCAGAATCCACCAAAGGTAGAAAGGGAAAAAAGCAGAGCAAAAGATGACTCTGGAATAGTCTAGCATTTGGACATATTGTTAGTAAGAATGTAATAAACAATTATATTATTTTCTACAGTTGCATAACTCAAGTAATTTTGACAAGAGTGAAGTAAAACCATCAGAATAGCCCACAAGATGCTGGGATGTTTTGTGATATTTACACTATGTACTACTTCCTCAGCACCTAGTTAGAAACAATGTTAGAACTTTTCTCTATTATTCTGTGCTTCCAGTCAGATATTAAGTTGTCTCTTATTCATTGCCTTTTAATAAGTGAAGATATCACACAGTAAAATAAAGAGAGAGAAAAAAAACTGTCCTTATTGATTCATTTGTACAAACTCTCAAGGATTTTCACTGTTTTCTTCAAATTTTCATTTTATGGAATAATTCATCTGAATGTAACCCAAGGAATGAAAAGTCCTTTACAAAAGGTAGTTGGGTCAGGTATTGAATACAGCTGCTTTCCCTTTAAACACTGAACAAGTTTACAAGTATGATTGAGGATCGTTATTATTTGGACTATGTTGTTGTGTTTTTTATTTAACTGTTAAACAAAAGCCAAGACCAACGAGTAACACATTTAATTCCTGAAGCAGATTTGGTGGTTAAACATTATAATAAATATATAGATTTAAAAACTGTCAGATAAACAGTTTAACCTTGGCAGATGTTTTTTTGTGACTTTAAACCACTGACATCTTTCTTATGAGACAAGCATCTTACTTTTTTTTAACTAAAATTCAGAAACGGGGTTATGGAAGCAGTTAAATTAGTACATACGTAAATAGTGTAACAAGATATACACTAAAGTACTGGCAAGGTTTAAGTTATTTTCCAAGAATTGGAGCATAGATTAAACAAACTGATCTTGTTCCCTGCACTGATAATCGATGTAAAATATTGTGTACTAATTATGTTAAAATCAATAAAACGTTTTTGAACAGTTGTTACTATGTTAGTTAGATTCAAATGTGTTTACTAAACATGTTTTACAATCCTTTCTTTATCTCCACATGAAACGTCTTGTTGATTTCTTTAACTTTCTCTCCTCCATTTAAACATATGGCAGTTAAAAGTCCTATCAGGTTAATAGTTCTTATCTAGACAATCTGTTCAAGGGAAGGTCCTATCTAGTGATGTGAGGAAAAATAAGCCAGCGGGTGGAAAGGCTGCCTAGACATCCAATGGGGTTGAGAAGTAAAAAAAGCCCCATTGAAGCAAGTAGATAAAAATCTCACCAACTGTGTATAGCTGAACACAACCCACTTTCACCACCAGGGATTGTTCAAACTGTTGCCTACTTTCAGTGAAACCACCAGGGATTATTCATACTGTTTCCTACTTTCAGTGAAACCACCAGAGATTGCTCATACTGTTGCCTACTTTCAGTGAAACCACCAGGGATTGTTCATACTGTTGCCTACTTTCAGTGAAAGATGTTAAGACCAGCATAGTCATGTTGTGAATCATAAAGATGGTTTTATAACATCTTCTAATTCTGCTGCTTCAAACTGAGCGTGAATAGAATGGCACATTCAGCATGTACTCTGTAGAACGTGACAGTAAAACACCATTTCACCAGGCATCATTGAGTTATAGTTTTAAAACTTCTTCTGCCTTCTAATGACCATCAAAAAATAAATCATTCTTTTAACATCTTGATTTTTGAGTTATAGTTTTAAAACTTCTTCTGTCTTCTAATGACCATCAAAAAATAAATCCAACTTTTAACATCTTGATTTTTGAGTTAGTTTTAAAACTTCTTCTGCCTTCTAATAACCATCAAAAAATAAATCCAACTTTTAACATTCGCGTGGTTTACAACACAAATGTTTCTGCAAGTTGAAACTGAATTAACAACATATTTTAACTTCTTCCCTGTTGTATAACTGACGATATTACATAGCAATGAAGCATAAATAAAATGTTATCTTAATATACATGGTGGTCGTGAAAGGTTTAACTCTTACGAATGTTGATAAACCCTGAAAAATTAGAATAATTTTCTGTTATGTCCTACAACACAAAGCTGAAAAAAAAAAATCCAACAACAATGGATAGATGTCACCTGGTTTATTTTTTCTTAAGAAAACAAAAGCTTTATAAATAAGAAAATGAGATCTATTACAGTATAAGTACCAGGAGAAACTAATGAACACTGGAATAAATTACCATTTTATGTAAATACAGCAACTTCAAAACAATTGTATTTATTCTGGACAGTATAACAAACTGTCCTACATGTGGCAATGCCCACCACCTAAAACAACTGAGCTTTTTCCAAACTCCCCAAAAAAAGGTTTTCACCTGGGAGAGAATTGTAGTATCTCCAAGACACTCCGGAGCAGTGATATTGATATGTCTTATATTCAAAACAATTGCCCTGTGCAAACAATGTATCCTCTCAGCACACATCTGCTAAACCTAGTTTCAATGTTGTGTTTTTTTATGCTTTATTGGTTTAACTTTTCTTTTGTTAAATCAGCCTTGAAACTGAAGATGAGTATGAAGCCATTATGTCTGTCAGTCTCATTGCCTTTCCCAAAGTGATTGTACTGTTGCAGCAATGGGACAAACCTTTGAGTTCACGGTCTATAATACTGGTTCAACTACAAGTTCAAAAATTATAATTTCAGCTTCATACTGCAAAATAAAAAGTCTTAAGGTTTGTTCAATCAGACTTTTTCTGCCTGAAAAAAAATTACATGTTGAATCATAAACCAGCTGCGAATCAACCTACAAACATCAAGGTTCATCACACCATGTCAATATTGAACTTCAAAATGCTGATTAGTAATAAAGATTATGGAGGTAAACTTCCCATTCTCAAACCATCAGCAAACACAAGTTTATTGGATTAAATGTAAAGTACTTAGAATTACTTTATTGTGATATCTCTCACTAAAAATATTCTTTAAACATTTACTTTCAAAAAATATTCACATCATAACAAAAAATCTTATACAACAAACTGAATACTGTTCCAATACAATGTTTAACATCTTTTTATGTAAACAACATAACTGTTTCAGTTTATTGTTAATCTATACAAGTAGTGCAGCAGTGTTATAATTATTTATCTAAACGCATTTCCAACTTCTATTTTTGGGAGTTCACAAAAATGTTGGTATAGGTAGATACAGAAAAGTGATGTGCTTATCCAAAAGATGGCAACACCTTTCAAGAACAAGGTTGGTATAGGTAGATACAGAAAGGTGATGTACTTATTCAAGAGGATGGCAACACCTTTCAAAAAAAAGGCTGGTAAAGGTAGATACAGAAAGGTGATGTACTTATTCAACATGATGGCTGAACTTAAGAGAAATGTTAATACCATTGAAGATTTTAAAATTATAATTCTTAAGAATTCTAGAACAAGATTTGATATTAAACACAGGTAATTTGCAAGAATTACAGACTATTAAAATTCACAAAATGATTCCATAAAACACTCTTGATTAAAGTTCACATTTTGTGTACAAAAGAAATTAAAATTACTAATCATTAGATTATTTTTACAATATTATCTAGAACATACACCTTATAAAAGTATTCAAGTTGGAAAATATCTGATAGAAAGTCAGAGAATCATCCATAACAATATAATTAAAAATATATATATCTACTAAAGTTCTATCATACTTGTAACATGACGTCTGGGTTTTATAAGTAAAATAACACAGAATTAGAACAATCCCTAAAATCTTTGTAAGTGCAAAGATGATCACGATATACCTCAGAATAATAGCTAGAGATCCAAGATGTAAGATCTTGTGTCACGTAAGAAATGATTCTGCCTCCGCTGATTTCAACTTTCACTCCTAATTTAATGACCATTTTAAGTAGTATTTTTGACATCTTCAGTGCTTGACTATTCACTTCTAGACATGTTTTATTATTTACCTGTACGTAGTTGAAATGCATAGCTGTATTGTAGCACTACACAGACTTAACTGCTTTGATGTTTTTTAAACAATGGTACAACAATACATGAAGCTATGGAAAGACAGTTTTAAACCTTCTAAAAGTATAAAAATAGATCATTTTTTATAAAGCCATCACCTATTGGTGGTTACTAATCCAAGTAACCCCCTCAAGTTGATTACAACTATAAACACTGAACAATACAGATTGAAGTGACTGTACGGAGCACGACTAGAACCGATTACTCACACTGCATTTTAGCTAAAGGAGGTATCAACACTAGCAGTGTACACATCTCTAACATACAACCAAATTCATAACTTTCAAACCAGAATTACAATGTGCACAAATTAACAAGTGTTACCATGCAACCTGAAGATTCTAGACTAAACATTATGGTAAGAGTGATCCTGCAGGAGTCAACGTCCAGGATTGTCTTTACCTCTTCTGAAGCTGATCTTTACAAATTCTTCTCGTCATTTCTGCCTATCAGTATCATAATAACCCATTTAACCACTTGAAATAAAAGAATCATAGTCCTAACTGAACAAAACTTCTAAGCTCTTTGCTGCAGCACATAAAATCCTTAAGCCTAATAACAACTCTTACACCTCCCTCCATAATGATTAAAAAGTATACTTTAAATCTGACATATTTTTAAATATATTTTAAATAGTAGTTTGAAGACATAACAACCAACCAGTCACTACTTGTATACTTTATTTTTTCTAAAGATATTTAATCTTAACCAGCTTTAGCTCTAGATCTAAAATAATCACCAAAGCTGACCAAGCATAAAAAGCCTTTCAAGCCACACAATATAATAACCAATGAACTACTTTAGCTTGTGATTCTTCGTCGGTTAAAAAGAGGTTTCCACTCGTACATACATGTATTTTTTATTTTCTGTTATATGTAATTAATGCCAAGGACTACTGCTTCATCCATAATTAGACTTGACGATAAAGCCTGTACTGAGTTTAGAACTAACGGTTGCTTACAAAGATAGTTCTGCTGTTTCTCTGTTACTTCAAGGTTCTACTTCCATCAATACTGTTTTACCATTCCCAGTCTCTCTAGTTTGCACCAAAACTTTAGTTATCTGCACTATGTTAGATACGTACATCTGTAAATGTACACACTATACAAATTTAAAACAGTTAATTTGCTATATATACACATAGAAATACCGAGTAGGTTATAGGAAAAAATATATGAACATGAATGTGTAAAATAGATCTTTAAACTTGCACAACTTTATAAGTTTGAGGTTACTTACCAATGGTTCTAGTTCTCGTCGACTCACAAGATCAAACTCTCTGATGAAATAGTAAAAATGTTTGTAGCATGTGTTCACATGGGCTTCCTGAAACAACAATATCACATCATACCAAACAACCATCATCGACAACAATGTATAACAATATAACATTCACAAAACATCTACAACACAGAATATAACAATTATTATAACATGACATTCACAAAACAAGTACCATCTACAACACAGAATATAACAATTATTATAACATGACATTCACAAAACAAGTACCATCTACAACACAGAATATAACAATTATTATAACATGACATTCACAAAACAAGTACCATCTACAACACAGAATATAACAATTATTATAATGTAACAAACAAATACCCTTATCATGGCTAGATGATATGTTACAACACAAACATGACATCATCTTATCATTATCAAAAGATATGCAAATCTTAAGAAATGTAATCCTCTAAACAGGGCCCAGGATTAGTGGGAGGATCCAGCAGGGTTATGTCTAACTGGCCCAAAATTATTTTAAGCATTTTCTGGACACTAAAATACATTGTTCAATACATTTAGAATGTACTATGTTCACTACGTCTCCATTTTCAACTTTCACCTGTCAATGTCTTTAAGTACTGACTCAGAATGTTCAACAACAGCCATTTTCCTTATTATTTTCAGACATTTTGATGTGTTGAGAAGAAACACAACTGGTAACTTCATGATCATACACACAAAGAAGTTACTTACTGCTTATCTTGTTATAACTTTTGTTGTTGACTAACGTTCCTTATGTCCATGGACAATTACACAGTTTTCACAATCACCAATTCTGAATTTCTTAAGGACCAGAAAATATTTACTTAACCCATGATTTAATGTTCCTCAGTCTGTACCAATGGTTGTTACTCCATTTCTTGATATTAGATCAAGTACTACAACATGTAGGTACGATATCATACCAAATCATGGAAATATGTAGGTATGATATCATGGAAATATGCAGACTCGCAACATGTAGATATGATATCATACCAAATCACGGAAATATGTAGACTCACAACATGTAGATATGATATCATACCAAATCACGGAAATATGTAGACTCACAACATGTAGGTATGATATCGTACCAAATCACGGAAATATGTAGACTCACAACATGTAGATATGATATCATACCAAATCACGGAAATATGTAGACTCACAACATGTAGGTATGATATCGTACCAAGTCATGGAAATATGTAGACTCACAACATGTAGGTATGATATCATACCAAATCACGGAAATATGTAGACTCACAATATGTAGGTATGATATCATACCAAATCATGAAAATATGTAGACTCACAATATGTAGGTATGTGAGTCTACATATTTCCATGATTTGGTACGATATGTGAGTCTACATATTTCCATGATTTGGTACGATATCATACCTACATGTTGAACATGTAGGTATGATATCGTACCAAGTCACGGAAATATGTAGACTCACAACATGTAGGTATGATATCGTACCAAATCATGGAAATATGTAGACTCACAACATGTAGGTATGATATCGTACCAAATCATGGAAATATGTAGACTCACAACATGTAGGTATGATATCATACCAAATCATGGAAATATGTAGACTCACAACATGTAGGTATGATATCGTACCAAGTCACGGAAATATGTAGATTCACAACATGTAGGTATGATATCATACCAAATCATGGAAATATGTAGACTCGCAACATGTAGATATGATATCGTACCAAGTCACGGAAATATGTAGACTCACAACATGTAGGTATGATATACCAAATCATGGAAATATGTAGACTCGCAATATGTAGGTATG
>NW_013667974.1:125342-130653 GCF_000517525.1 Limulus polyphemus | reverse complement strand
CTCGCAACATGTAGATATGATATCGTACCAAGTCACGGAAATATGTAGACTCACAACATGTAGGTATGATATCGTACCAAGTCACGGAAATATGTAGACTCGCAACATGTAGATATGATATCATACCAAGTCACGGAAATATGTAGACTCACAACATGTAGGTATGATATCATACCAAATCGTTTCTACAGAATACTTGTTGTGTTAGATTTTTTTAGCATTTTCCCACTCAATTCACTACAATCCTAATGTAGATTTATATATGTTGGAAGTTTATTTTGACACAGTACTTCAAGGTTTAACTGAAAAAACGTAGTCTTGGGAAACAATAATTTTATACAAATATTTCACATGGTCAGTAATTCTTTTATCGTAGAACTACAGATCAAACCCAACAGTAATAAATTTGTCATTTCTCTACACAGAGAAGTAGATCTTCTTATGGAATTTCTAAAACACAACACTATTCTTACCCACCATCAAACAACACACTACAGATAAAATCAACATACAATGTAAGGAATAAAAATCAATTTTACATTGATAATAAATAAATAAATAAAACTGCATGCAAAAAACACCATCCATCTGTACTTACAGCTCCAATAGCTACCAAACTTTCAAAATGATGTATGTAGACATGAACAAACACTCTGAACAACCGTGTAAGAATCTTCTTACAAGTAGGAATGAAGTTCTTAGGGAAGGGAACATCTGAAGAGAGAACAATTTCCAAGATTTAGAAAATAAAATAATTTATAAGCTAAAGCACGTTAAGAACTTAATTGCTGATTCACTAATACAAAATAAGATTTATGCTTCAAACAAATTCAAGGTTCTTCATATATTCTAGCAATGACACAACATAACTTTCTTTTTAATCACTTGATTTTCTTCTAAGCATCTTTAAAGAGGAGATGAGGTTATATTCAATATTTAATCTATAATAATAATAATAATATGGCATCTCTGTTTGTCTGTGACCACCATAGCTCCAAGAAGAAAGAACCTAGAAATCTGAAATTTTGCACACATACCAAGTGGACCCTGAGGGTGTGCACCTGGGTATTATTACTTATCCATGTGTGTTTGCACTATTTTGTGAGGTAAGCAAGTGAAAAAAAAACACATAGAAAAGAATATGTGACCACCATAGTTCCAAGAGCAAAGAACCAAGAAACCTGAAATCTTGCACCCATACTAAATGGACCCTGAGGGTGTGCACCTGGGTATTATTACTTATTCATATGTGTGTGTGTGTGTGTGTGTGTGACTGCTATAGCTCCAACAAGAAAGAACCTAGAAACCTGAAATTTTGGACCCTGAGAGTGTGCAACTAGGTATTATTACTTATCCATGGGTGTATAAGCACATAGAAAAGAACTGTGACCACCACAGCTCCAAAAAGAAAGAGCCTAAAAACCTGAAATTCTGCACCCATTCTAAGTGGAACCTGAGGGTGTGCACCTGGGTAGTACTTATCCACATGCATGTGCATCTTTTTCATAAGGCAAGCTAGCAAAAAATCACATAGAAAAGAAATGGTTCCTTATATAACAACTTCTAATATATAGAAAAGCCAGAGCATTTTGGTAACAATGTGTTCCAACAATGGCTTTTATGTCATGTTGCTTAGCAACAAAAGTATATAGGTTATGCGTTTATGCTAAAATGGGTTCAGAATACATACACTATCAACCTAATAACCCAAGCAAAGCCGGGTACTTTTGCTAGTAATGTAATATTTGGCCAGTGTTTTCACTGGGTGGTGTGTAATTCATCTACCTACTTTAGCTTATTACAGCCCATCTAAGCAACCACTTTGATTTCTCATCTCTCTCACTTTAACTACAGTCTTTTTAGTGCTTTTTTTTTTAAATGGTTGTTTTAAAATAATATCATGGTAGTTTCTAATGCACTTGAGTGAGCAAGAAGGAAGGAAAATATAAAGTTCCATAGATATGGCCACTATAATAAGCTTAGTGCCCATTCTGTGGTCATTCACATGTAATGAAGTATGACTGGACCGTTAGTGATTATGTTATTTAATCATAACACACATAAAAAACACATAACACAGTCATGTTTATTGACTGGTTTTGTCAGAGCAACAAAGAAACAAAGTCATGGTATTTATACAAAAGGTGTTAAAAACACTCCTAGTGTCAATAACACTAAAACATGTAAATACATAATACAAATTCAAACACTTGCTACATTTTTAAGATTCTTATTTCTGTTAATATTGTTGTTAGAAAAAATGACAAAAAATGGTGTTTGTGACAGTCTTGATTTAAGCAAAAAAACTGCAGGGATGTAAACTTAAGAAAACAAAATACAACAAATGCATTTTGAATAAATGTATTTGTTTTTGAAATAATTTTTCTAAAACTCAATTCAGACTTACAAGCATTTTGAAGATGTGGCCATAAGAATATTAAGCTAATCACATAAATAAACATTCTTCTTACAAGAGTTCATCTTGTCTATGGCATTTCAAATTCAGTCCACTAAACAATATTTACACTGTAAGCAAATCCACTTATTAACCATTTCTGTGATTTGCTCGAGATAACCCGGGCACCCCCTACATTTCAAAAAATATTTACCCGAGTTACTTCACATAAACCGTTTCTCACCTTATTTTTTAATTATTTGCCCCCATTTATTCACATGTTACCATGTACTACAGTCAGTGCTCACCAGATGGCATTGGAAATGCTTTTATTCTGAATTATGTATCATAAATACCAGAAAAAAGCACTCCTATTCTTCACTCTAATTTCATTGAAATAATATATATTGGGGTATTAATTCAGATATGTAGTGTTTATTTATCAAGTATATTTGATATAGAGGTATAATGACAGATCACAAAAGAACTTTTGTTTCAGTAATATATAAATATTGGCTAATAAAAAGCAAATTAAAAAAACTTGACGTTTTTGAGATTAACAACTGTAATTACAAGGTAGTTACTAAATAGTTCTATACTTTTATATTAACGTTTTCGTGAAGCTTCATACAAATGTACATGTGACAACTTTCACATCAAGCAACAAGTAGTTTCTTAATGTATATAACATTAATGAAGAGCTCTCAGTGCTTTCTGAGCAGCTATTAAGCCTCTTTCTGATATACATAAAAGTATTTTTGTTGTGACAACATTAACTATAAAAGACCTCACCAACAGTAACAGGAAAAACTTCATCGTTATTAATCTGTGTCTCCACCCAGTCCATTAGTAGAGCAATGTACTGTGGAGCAGGAAGATGAGTCGGTTTCTTGTACTTAGATCTGTCAGCCCACAGGTATTCGAATCTAGAAAACAGCACAACAAAGACACACAAGTAATTCTCCAGACACACATAAGATACATGGCTTTCAAACAATATCATATATGCTACTAATATTTGTTAATTTTCAGTAATTCAATAGTAATAACTGACTTTTACATGGATAGCTTTTTTATGAAAAGAGAAAAATACAGAAACAACGTGTGCATAAGTACCTGTAATTTTGAAACCACAACAGTCATAATTAAATTCTATCTATATCGACACTTACATGGAATGTATTTTTGATGTCCAAGAATGGTTATTTTGTTTCTTGTTAAGCCTAAAGCTACACAATGGACTATCATGATTTGCCCACCAAAGGTATTAAAACCCATTATAAGCCTTCAGACTTACTGCAGAGCCACTAGGGGGCACCCAAGAATTCAAAATAAATATCACTAGTAATATAGACCTGCAGCTTTGAAAAGTCATTAGTAGCCTAAAATTTACTAACAATAGTTAAGGAGTATTATATAGGCCTATTTTTTTTCTTTCTCTCTCTCTCTCTTTTAGAAGGTCTCGAAAATTTAAATAAAGGTTCGTCATTTTCATACAGTGAGAAGAAAAACTTGTATACAAAAGGGAAGATTTAACAATTGCAGAAAAAGACAAGAAGCACTGTGTACAGTTTTCATTCACAAAATAAGAAATTTAACATTAAGTTAGCAATAATATTCTTAATGTCTGATGCTTTGGAATTGAATAGTACACATGGTCGCACAAGTTATTGAAATACACATTTAGAAAATAATGTTGGCAATTGTTAGAAAATGTGTAGTAACACTTTGCTAAGTCAGTCTCGGTTAGTAGGATTTCTTACACGTAAAATTACAATACAGAAAAATAACAGTTGTCTTACTTTGGCCCTCCTGACATTGTAGGACAAGTATCCTCTCGGCAAAAGTCAGTGACAGTTCCGTAGATCAAGTTGATGCGGTTAAAGAAATCAACCACTAGATAAAAAATACACAATAATCAACACTGTTTGGATAGGACTATTTATTAGAAAGGTGTCAAAACTTTATAATTAATGATCTTAAGTTGAAATGGATGTGAGGAAATCAACCACTAGATAAAAAATACACAATAATCAACACTGTTTGGATAGGACTATTTATTAGAAAGCTGTCAAAACTTTATAATTAATGATCTTAAGTTGAAATGGATGTGACTATAAATGGAGACAAAAGAATATTCTCTATATTCATTTGAATTTTTTTGGTAACTTACAAATGGAAGCATTATTTACTAATAGCAGGAGTTCAGGTTTGATCAGATATCTCTACGAAAGAACAACTTTTTATTCTCATGCTGCCAATATCTTTTTAATCTTTTCTTACAAATTATAGCATTTGAAATTCATACAACAACCTGAATAAGAATTCAGTTAAAAATATTATGTGGCTAGTACTTGACTGAGCTTGGTAGTATTAAATCCTTACCATGAACTGCAACCCAGCCATTCAGATCTTCATCTGTGGCTAGTACTTGACTGAGCTTGGTAGTATTAAATCCTTACCATGAACTGTGACCCAGTCATTCAGATCTTTATCTGTGGCTAGTACTTGACTGAGCTTGACCCAGTCATTCAGATCTTTATCTGTGGCTAGTACTTGACTGAGCTTGGTAGTATTAAATCCTTACCATGAACTGCGACCCAGTCATTCAGATCTTCATCTGTGGTTAGTACTTGACTGAGCCTGGTAGTATTAAATCCTTACCATCACCTGCAACCCAGTCATTCAGATCTTCATCTGTGGCTAGTACTTGACTGAGCTTGGTAGTATTAAATCCTTACCATGAACTGCGACCCAGTCATTCAGATCTTCATCTGTGGTTAGTACTTGACTGAGCTTGGTAGTATTAAATCCTTACCATGAACTGTGACCTAGTCATTCAGATCTTTATCTGTGGCTAGTACTTGACTGAGCTTGGTAGTATTAAATCCTTACCATGAACTGCAACCCAGTCAT
>NW_013667974.1:121171-124587 GCF_000517525.1 Limulus polyphemus | reverse complement strand
TGACCCAGTCATTCAGTGCAACCCAGTCATTCAGATCTTCATCTGTGGCTAGTACTTGACTGAGCTTGGTAGTATTAAATCCTTACCATGAACTGTGACCTAGTCATTCAGATCTTCATATGTGGCTAGTACTTGACTGAGCTTGGTAATATTAAATCCTTACCATGAACTGCAACCCAGTCATTCAGATCTTCACCACGTGGAAGCCTTACGACTTGTTTCAAGTTTATTCCAGAATTCAGGGATGCTTGAGCTCGTTTGTGGAGGGAATACTTTAGAGTCCCAGGTTCAAACTTCTTCCTGGGCCTGAAAGTCTTAAAAAAAAAATGTGTACTGCATATACAGACATTACGTATACACGTCTTAAAAATAGGACTTTTCCTTTTCGAAAAAACCACTAAAAGGTATATTTTGGAAGATTTACAATTAATCTTTAGTATTTTATGCACAATGAATGAAAAGGACTAAGTTATTAGCTTACAACTTCAGAGTAGTTTGCCAAGTTACTTAAGTCAACAATAACTTATCATTGGATTAAGTTATAATCCATAGATTTTTGTCTAATTTTCTATTACAATTTTATTACTGTTGCATTGTTATAAGACAGTAGTATTAAAACAGAAAACAATCATGACCACACTGTTAGTTCCATGGTAGTTATTTCTTAATAGGTGCTCCACTTTATGTGCTCCTTTGCGTTTTCTTATAATCCTAGGATTCTTGAAGTCGGCATGACGTCACAGTTGTGTGATTTTGTCTGGTAATGTGATCACCATCTTGACAAAGTGGCAAATAAAAGTGAAGCAAGTACAGCTGTGTGTATATAATTTATATAGGTCTACCATACACACGTGTTATTGCTGCGAAAATTATTCGATTATTGTTTAATTGTCAATTGCAATGTATTACCAATACGTGGAGAAGTTGTCGGCTGAGGCATTAGCGAGATATCGAGTAAAGTTAGAATTAATTGAGCTTGATTTTTGTCTCACCCTGCCAATACGTAGATCATCAACCCAACAAAATGGCCCAGTGTGCAGTACTCAGACGTGTACAATTATCTTATGTTAAAAAGAAATCAGAAGATAACATGATATAAAATGAGCTGAACAAACAACTTTACTATTGCTTCTTGTGGTCGAAGATTGATATCTTTCAGCCACAACACTTCTCTCCTTTTCAGTAGCTTGTTTTTGTGGGAAAACATGTAAACTACCAGGTCAAACTAGTTTTTAAAACAATTATCGACAAACTGTCTTAAGACTAATCTAGGCAAGGAATAGAATCCCACAAATGTTTACTTTTTGCTTACTATTAAGGTGAGTTGGAAGACTGGGTATAACATAGAAGGAAAGTTCAGGTCTTTTCAATTTGTTATTGAATGTGAAACAAATCTTTACCATAAACACAAATAGTCCTTATGAATACGAGTCTTGACAGTGGGTAAGTGTACAGAATGAACAAAATTTCTCCTCAGACATTCTATTGGTTTGTCCCTTCACCTCAGTTACTATGCAGACATTGCCAGATGTCCAACCTCAAGAATACAGTATGTATAGATTTAACAATTAAATTTAAAACTAAAGATGCTAATGGCAAGCTATTTGTTGAAAATTTAGGATAACTAAGCTTTTAAATGTTCTCTTCTAAGTTCTACTTTTTAGAATAAAAAATACTATCAATAATAATAGCAATATTCCTGACCTAAAAATGTTATGAGAAATATTGGAATGGAATTGACATAAAATGCTAAACCACGTAGATATCAATACACTGGTAGTAAGTACTACAATAGAAAGAATGACAGGTTAAACATAAAGTATCAGGGCCAGACAAGCGTTTTAAACCAAACTTCAGTAGTACTACTACTACTATTTATTAGTAGGAGTAATTGTCATAATTTGTAACATTGGCCTAACCTTAACTTGTGTTATATTTTGATTAAGAAGTTAGCACACAGGATCATATACGAAATTTGTAATAGTTTTCAAATGAGACTCTTTGGGAGAAGAATAGTAAACTATTCGAAAGCGCTCGAGTTTTGGGTTTCGTTTGAAAACCTTAACTACCGTTAGTTACTATTTGGATTTAGGCTTAGGCCTAATCACTAGTTTTGTAGTTGTAACTTACACAAGTTACAATTTTACAATGTGAATAAACTTGATAAAGATAAAACATGAATTTTGTAATTCAAGATGCTCCTACAAAGTACATTCTACATACACTTAAGTTTGAAATATTTAAATATAAGCTAGAATAATATACTTCCACTATATATAAGTTATTACACAATTTTGAAGAAAAAAATTATCGAGCTTACTTTTCCCTTGTGAAACATGTCAACAAAGTTTGCCATCACGTAAGTAGGCTACATCAGGTAAGCCAATTAACATCTGAAAGATGACGCTCTTTCCAATTAAAAAGAAAAGAAAAAATAACATAGTTTCATAAGTGCATCAGTTAATTTTAAATTTATATTTAAAAGAAAAGATAAATAACTATAATTACGAATACATAAATAAAAATACCGTGAGTTCCAGAAAATCTTGTAAGTTGTTTTATTTGTTTAACGTTTCAGATTTATGCCTTCATCAGAGTACAAAATTTCTGTAATGAAATTAAGACCGCTGTATTTCATGCATGTGATAATTACTAGTTTTCCAAAGCCTGTGTCACATATATCTATATAAGTATAATAGTACTGTTTGTTGTCTGTCAATGTAATTATTTCGTAGGGTATGGATGGATCTTCACAAAAATTGGCATGAAGATTCATTAGGTCCATGGGGAGATACATATAGATTTTCAGTTTTGCATTTTGCGTTTTGCGGTTTTTGAGTTTTTTACCAATACTTCATCTCCTGTAGATGCATCTTCACCAAATTTGGTACGTAGGTTTGTTGGGTCGTTGTGAAGATGCATGCAAGTTTGTGATTTTTCACATTTTGCGTTTTGCAGTTTTATGGGCGATTTTTACAATTAAATATAATGGAAGCAACTTTTCATGTCCTAAAATAACCTTTCATTAATCATGAATTTACATAACTTCCACCCATCAACTTTGCACCGAAACATGTTTTAAAACGCCAGGAATATTTAAAATATATACACAAGATTTCCTACAGAGGAGTTAGTGGTGTGGTGATGTCTTTTCTGTATGTCTGCAAGCATTTGCAGTTGCAGCACTTTTGTTTTTACTATCCAAGACTTCACATCTGGTAGTGGATTCCACTGATTCAGAGGTGGCGCCAATTGTTGGATATAAAAATCAGTACACTCGTGTGTGAGCGACGTACACCTATCCCAGATCCACCTAACTGTGATAGTTATCCACAATTTTAATCTTGTCCAATAAAGACCATTTTTGGCATATTGTTACGTCTCCGTTCGTTAGTTAATTTTCCGTAACTTCGTTC
>NW_013667974.1:107611-120519 GCF_000517525.1 Limulus polyphemus | reverse complement strand
AACAGTCGCGCTATAATTCTCAACGAATTTCTCACGTGCTTAACAATATTCTCTCTGACTGCAGTTCAATTACGCATTACACTGTTGTCGCTTCGTGGCCGGTCTTATATATATATAAGACTAACACATATTTAGTAAATGCTAGGGCATTCTTGAAGGAACAGGATATTTTTAGAAAAGGGGTGGCGTGATACTAGTCACGTGACCTCGCTGACGCAACAATATAATTGTTTACTCCCTGTTGCAGCTCCTCCACAAATTTTCGATTATACTGTAATGTTGTTTCAGCTCCCCTTCACCTATTGTTCCGTATATCTAAAAGGGTGGGGGTTTTTTAGCGATTTTTTTAGCTGTGAGGTTAGGCCCCTTTGCTCACTATCACTTTAACCAATAATTTAATAAAAAATATTTACTACCAACTTCATGACTGTATGGAATGTTAAATCAGTTAATGACATCTGATAAAAAAAAACGGTGGATATTGGCCTCTAAACAAAAATATCTAGATATCTTAGCAGTCCATACTTAAAATATATTATGCAAATATGAACCATGAAAAAAATCACCAAAATCTATGTATCAGTCAGTGCTAGTTTTCCAGAAAGGGTTGGTATGTGAAACAAAACATAGATTCCATTTTGATGATCCAATCTTCGATCGTGCCAAAATTATGAACCCTATGAATGCTCAAAATTCATAGCCAAGAAAGTTAACTAGCATTTTGAAAAAGCTTGCTCTTCCAGACTGGTAAACTTGTGAGACTGGTAAACTTGTGAGACTGGTAAAGTGTGGAAGTTCAAAATCTAATTGAACTTAGATGTGGATACTTCTGTTGAATACTGGCAATATATCCTCTCTCTTTACACTTTCCTACTGATACTTTCTTTGAAGTTAATCACAAAGCTACACAATGTAAGTCTGCAGACATACTTCTGTGCCACTGGTGGACTCCTACTGGTACATTGCAATTCACCAGCTTACTGAACCTAATAAATATGTTTCCTTTCCCATTCTTGAACATTGTGGAAGGGTATTTCTTCAGCATTATGATGTACCCCAGTGGGACAGCGGTAAGTTCACGGACTTACGATGCTAAACTCTGGAATTTGATTCCCCGCGGTGGACACAACAGATAGCTCAATGTTGCTTTGCTATAAAACAAACACACAAGTATTGGAAAAAAAAGTAAAAGCAAATAAGTAAAACAGATTAGTAGTGTCAACATTAAAATCAACCATTTAGTGTCGTTATGATTTCAAAAGAAAAAAGTATCAGCACATGCTCTTGAGTGGATAATCATGTGAAGGACAGGTTCAAACACATAAAAGCTGATACCACTGTTATTGATTTACACAGAACGTTATACCTTTGTGTTCTGAAAGTAAATAAAACTCTTTGATATGTGTTATTTGTTTATTTGTAGTCGCATTTTTTACGGTCAAACAAGCTTTGATAGAAACTTTGATTTAGTTTAAAGTAAAAGTTGAGATTTTGCGCACACGAGATTATTGTTGCTATTAATAATAAACACGAATTACTTTGCTGTTGTCTATTTAGTTAGCTGTTTTGTGCATGTGCTTTATAATCCTATAAAGAATATCTCGTTTTATTTATTTTTTAAAAAATAGTTTCAATACCTTAAGAGTTGATTTTTCGGGACTTTTGCGCATAGTGCTAGGGTTTCAAAATATATCGAGTGGAAATAGATTAACTCGCGTTTTTTGCTATTGACAGAACAGGCATGTTAACATAGGTCTAGACGTAGACTAAACAAGAGCAAATTCATTAAGGGTTAATTTTAATTATATTTCTAGACCATTGGTTACAGCTTTTGATTAACAATAGTATATTGGTTTCCAAAACATTCTAGAACATCGTTAATAGTTATGGACGATGAAGCAGAAACGTATAAGTTATGGAGGATAAGAAAAACTATCATGCAGGTAGCGTTGTTAGGGTTAGGTACAGTTATCTGGGACCAACAGTTCACTTGTTTTTAACACATTTCAACTTAAGGACAAGTTGGTCCAGTTAGGCCGTCCCATTCGTTTAAGTTAAAATAAAAATAAAACATTCAAAGGCAAATCCAGTCTTCATTGTTCAAATATTTATCAAGGCTTCTTTGATTTTTAAACTTAAATTTACTGCACCCCTATATTACAATTTACAACCCATTTCAAAAGCCAACCTCCCCGTTAGTGGTAGAAAAATAAAGCTGTCTCGGCTGAACATGACTCTTACCCTGCAAAAATTTTTATTTGTGTCCCTTAGCCCTACATTTCTGATCTTTAATTCTAAGTATGTGAAAATAAAGGTTAGAAGAGATTGATTGAAGTGTTCTAAGTTATAAAGGGGAATAAGATGTCATTTTTGTGTGTGTATTTAATGATTGAAAGTAGCAGGATTAGGAGAAAAGGTTTAAAAGGGAAGAAGTCATCTGCAAATTAGGCAGTTTTATTTTTCAAACGGGGCGGTCAGCTTTTGGAATAGCTTCAAACGTGGGAGACTTCCAGAAAGGTCTTGATGTATATTTGGAGGCTGGATATAGTCAGATGCCTGTTTGATGAAATGAATGGGGGGCAGGCATCAAAGGCCAGAAACTCATCCATCAAATGTTATATGTAGACCACCACCTCAAGGCCTTGGTGTCTTGACATAAATAATTGTTGATTAGCCAAATGAGGCATTATTCTTTTTTTTTTTTCAATAAATGTTTAGAGTTGAAATAGTGTATTGATTCAGCATGTTGTAGGGTATTTTTCTATGTTAGCACAGTCTTCAAATAACACATTAAAAATGAAAATTATGAAACTGTTTTTTCCAGGTAGACCTTTCTTTAGGGATGTAATATTTTATTTACTTTGTTATAACTAGAAAGTTATTATTTCATGATTTTCATTAGTTTTTAAAACATACGATAAAATACCAATGATTGATAAAACGTTAAGTATTGAAAAGAACTACATTTTTTTTCAGTTTACACAAGTTTTTATTGATTGTACATAGAAATATATTTATTCTATTCAGGTTTACTTAGCATCATCCTGTGAGATACAAGAACTGAAGCTAATATAATTTAATTTAAAAAAAAAGCAATCAAGTGAGAATTTATAACAGTAATTACCCATGAGCGTGTGACGAAGCAATTTCAAACTTAATAAAGTAATTTAATGTTGCATATCTATAAAACAATCTTTTTTTCTTTTTTTTTAGCTTCACAACAGGTGTAGCATTTACAAGTTAAGCCGTTAATAGCCTTTTGCTTGAAATCAGAATACTTGAAGCTGAAAAATAACTTAATACTAAATGTAGTAGGGCTATGGTCAAAGAATAGTTTTAAATGTTTGAAGCGCCATCAGGTGGCATTTAAGCAGTTTTAGATTTTCCTCTGGTTAACAGAAACTGTTTGACAATCTTTTAATAGTAACCACATGTTAAATGTAACAAAGAAAATATGATCTGTTGACTTGTATGATGCCCATTACTTAAATAAAAGTTGTATTAAAATAAGCCCACCAAAATATTACATGTAACAGCTTCTTCCATGTATTGGAGTAGACCATAATGGCGTAACTCACAAGAGTATGTTTAGAGGCTAAATTGCTTCAGTTAAATGTACTGAATGCATAATGTGTAAGATGTAAGGAAAGTGTTGTGGTAGAATAAGTACAAAATATACACTAACACTGATAATCTTAATGTTGAAAAAGAAGCACCAGTCTAAACCTACACTCTCTCTCCTTTAAAGCATGTGTTTACATAATCATTAATATTGTTAAAAAAAATGTGAGTGATAATAATTGTCATGATCGAAGGTCTGTATTTATTATGTTTGTTAGTCAATCACTAATTATATGTTAGAAATACTGTGTCTATTAACCTGCATGGAAGAGTGACAATTAAATATGTTTTTTTTTTTTTGGTCAAGTCAGCTGCAGTATTTTTAATTGGCCACAATTAGATGATCTTGCAATGTGAGCTTACTGTATGTAACTATATGAGTATTGCATGTGACATCAAGTACACTTATGTAAATATAAATATTTAAATGACATGGGAATGTTTAATCGATACATGGATTACCTATAAAATAAAAGTAGTTTCAATCAAATATCAACTAGTAGTTATGGTGACATCATCAGTAAATTATGCAAATTAGTTCCATTGAAGGTTCAAAACTTCCTTCAGTAATGTGTTCCAAACCATCAAAGGTCAAATTCTGTCTTCTTCTCTAAATTAATAAGTTCTGAGCTTATGCTTTCTTAAAGCATTGGGTATATCTTTGTTTTTTAACATCCGAGTCTTTCTTTGAAATATTGAACATGAGTAATGTTTTAAGCTCGAAGTGTGTATCTAATCAAAACATTTTTTTTGCCTTACTTAGCTCTGTCATGATAGAGGATACCTTGTAACCCAGGATGAATTGGATCAAACTTTAGAGCAGTTTAAAATCCAGTTTGGTGATAAACCAAGGTTAGGCATGTGTCGGTTTAACACATATCAACATTACAACAAGTTTAACTAACATTATTGTAAGATTTGGTTATCTGATTTCTCTTTGTTTGTTTTATTACCATATAATTTAATTGGTTTACTGATAAGAATAAGAATTTTACTTATTAATGATTTTTTAAAGTGATGAGAAAAACCCAAATTTGATTCTTAAAATGCTGAAAATCATTTGTAATTGAAATATAATGAAATAACTTATGCTTTTGTATGTTATAATTTTTTAAATAATGATGTATTTAATGCATTCTTTCTTTTTAATTAGAGTTAAGCTAACACTGAAAGTAAGCCAGTTGGCAAAATGATAACATAATGATGAATCGTTCAAAGTTACCTCTCATTATCCTAAACAATGAGTATCGGACATCACTCGAGGTGAAGGTATCTTTTCACATCTATATAAGAACTGGGAACAGAATGTAGTTTTTTTTACATATAATTACTTTTCCTGATATTCGTTAGGATCTTATTTGAAAAGGTAAAGATTTCAAACAGGTAACTTATTCTAATACCAATTTTTTAAAACTTATATAAGTACTCTACAGACACATAGAGGACCTTTTGGTCTTTCAAGGCTATTCCTGCACACCCATCCACAAAAACCAAGTGACCATTTGGTTCATCAAGGCTGTCCCTGTACACCCATCCACAGACAAGTGATCTTTTAATCCTTCAGAGCTGTCCCTTCACACCCATCCACAAACAACAAGTGGTCTTCTGGTCCTTCAAGGCTGTCACTGCACACCTATCCACAGACAAGTGACCATTTGGTTCATCAAGGCTGTCCCTGCACACCCATCCACAATCAACTAGTGACCTTTTGGTCCTTCAGAGCTGTCCCTTCACACCCATCCACAATCAACTAGTGACCTTTGGGTCCTTCAGAGCTGTCCCTTCACACCCATCCACAATCAACTAGTGACCTTTTGGTCCTTCAGAGCTGTCCCTTCACACCCATTCACTATCAACAAGTGACCTTTTGGTCCTCCAAGGCAGTCTCTGCACACTCACACTTGGTAAAAAGTAAAAAGATAAACCCATCTTTTAGTTTTCTGGAAATTATCTGTTCACTTTTTAAACTCTTGTTAAGTACTGGCCACCATTACTGCCAACAAAAACATGTTGTACAAGCCAGTCAACTTGTTAGAAAATATGAAACAGCCTTAACGAAGTTTAACCTCTCCTCTCATCTTCAAAATACAGCAGAAAGAAACCAGAAGCCTTTATCCCATCAATCCCTGGATAACCTTCTAAACTTCAATAAAATCATCTCTTGGCCTTCCTTTCTTAAGACAAAATAAGAGATCTTAACTTATTTTCATAAGATAACTCAATCATCATCTTCTGAATCCACTCCAATAAGTCCATATCCGTTCTTAGATATGTAGACCAAAACTGCACACAGTATTCTAAGCGAAACCTAACTTATAATTTGAATAAATATAATTATGCCTTTTGACTTTTAATAAATACACCCCAAACTTCTATTATTTTAAATACATCCTTTATGTTTAATGTTATCGTCCAATTGTTCTTCACAAGATGTTTTTGATTTCCTAAATAATTTTTTTAATCTAAATCCATAGCTTTTCTATAATTCTGAAAATCTTTCATCCTATCTGTACATCTAAAACTTATGGCATATATCGCGGATTTTCTTCTTTACGTCTAGTGAGCCAGTTAGGTTTGATCTTCACCGTTATTATTTTCTTGTTTTTAGGAACGTGCTGTCTTGAATTAAATACATGTTACATTTAGTCCTATACTCCAGTGAAAAAAAAGTAATTCATAGTTCTAATTACAAACCATGGTAAACATTCCTTGTCTACTCTGTTCAGAAAACCAATTGTCCAAACAGAGTTTAACTAGAATAAAAATAATACTCATTATTTTAAACTCAAAGTTTCAACAGATTGATCCCACATTGGAATCATCTGTATTCTTCACTACCAAGGACCTCAGGCCCATTGACACATTTTAAACAAATAAGTTATAACCCATTAAAGTTATTCTGACTCCGAAACTTCCTCAACAAACACAAAACTGATCACTGAGATCTAATCAGTCCTAATCTCATACTCCAAAAAAGTTGTAACCTTTGTCACTCTAGTTGTCAGTTTGTTCCACAACTTGATTACTTGGAGACGTGTTTAGATACTATCATTGTTTTCACTCAGTAGGCAAACCCTTGAAGTTCCTGCACGTATTGTAAATAATCTTACATTTTTTAATTCATAAACACACAAGGAAGTTTGAGAACCATTGGAATAGCTGAACATAGAAGGGTGATACCAGGCTATTCAGTCTATTGATGTCATACAACCCCCCCCCTCCCAAAAAAAAAGAAAAAAAAGAGAGAAATAATATAAACTTATCGTTATCAATGGAAAAACTGTTTTAGAAATGGTAAATAAACTACGAAAAGAACTAGTGTTTCCATGGAAACACATTTTCTTTGGATAAGTTAAAGAAACTATAAAAAGTCTGATGTTTTAATGGAAACATTGTTTTAGAAAAGTTAAAGATATTAGTAAAAAAGCTGGTGTATTAATTCACACATAAAAAGGCCTGTGTATTAATTCACACATAAAAAGCTGGTGTATTAATTCACACATAAAAAAGCTGGTGTATTAATTCACACATAAATAAGCTGGTGTATTAATTCACACATAAAAAAAGCTGGTGTATTAATTCACACATAAAAAAGCTGGTGTATTAATTCACACATAAAAAACACATCTGGTCTATCTTACAAAATAACTAATATTTTGAGCATTTCTCAAACTGGAGTCTGAGATTCTACGAGTCATGTTCGAAATTTCATAAAAAGTATTAAAAGTTTAAAGTTAAATTTGTATCGATTAAAATATTTAATTTTGGAATACAGCCTTTCATATATATATGGATTTTTTTTTCAAAACACAAAACATAAATAGTTTGGTTTCACATTGGCCAGTTTATAGTATTTTGTAAATATAAATGAATTGATTACTGCATTTACATTACCAGTGTTTTGTTACTCCTCTCTAAACTTTATTTCAAGTATAAAGGTGAATTGATAATAATTTTACGTGTTGACATGGTAAAAAAAAGTTAATAATGTTAGTATTTTTTAATGTATTACTTACAGTGAACAGCATCCAGCTAGGAAAGACTTGGTGGTGTTGGTAGCACACAACGATGACCCAACAGGTAAGTTCCTACATCTTGAAGTTTGCCACATCTTCCTAACTCTTCAAGTTAGTAGTTTTATTATACCGGTGACATAGAGTACATCAGGTTATTTAATGGTTCGTGATGATAGAGATCAATAACTCCCCGTCGTGTACATCGCTTTAAGCTAGTAAACTACTATACAAGGTGTATCGAAAATCTGAATTTATCCCTCAAATACTTTACGAACCCCCGTGTGAAGGCAAAAGAGAATATGTTAAAACGTGTCAAACACATTACATCTGCCACAACCAGTGCCGACGAGGCCTTTTGTCAATGCCAAGGTTCATCAGGCTGGCTAGTAGAAGACAGAAATAGCAATGATACAATTATTATCAATTTTATTTAAGTCCTTTACGTACCAGATTCTTAGGTAATGATTAATAACACATCATCATTTATTTTAACACTATTTATTTATTATTTCTATTATTTTATTTAAGTTTACTAACATTCATGGTACTGATTTAACAGAAAAATTCTAACTGCAACTTGATTATTAACATGCACACAATGTTGCTAAGTTTTATAACCATACTTTGTACTTGTAAGTTGTTTTGTTTTTCACCTTTTATGTTACACTATATCGTTCAGCTTCAGTAACTTGATTTTAAAATTCCATAACTGAAAAATCACCGTCCAAGTTTACAATGATTAAAGTACATTGTGATACAGAATATGAGATTTTACGAGGGATTACAGCCAAAAATGTCATTAATAGTGAAAGTACGGGGGATTACAGCCAAAAAATGTCATTAATAGTGAAAGTACGGGGATTACAGCCAAAAAATGTCATTAATAGTGAAAATACAGGGGGATTACAGCCAAAAAATGTCATTAGTAGTGAAAGTACGATTAGAATGTACTGTTTTCATCATTTGGGTACTTTCACTATTAATGACATTTTTTGGCTGTAATCCCTTGTCTTATGTTTCTACTTACAAAGGTATACTTAATTAGACATAATGATTTCCAGGTTAATTTTTAGTTTTGCTCTAAGTACATGGCTTACTGTGATCAGAAGTTATTATATACCATATCGTACTTTTGTTAAGTTGGAATAATACAAGGTACTCTTCCACCAGGTATAATTTTTCAGGACTATAAGGCTTACAGGATCATCATATGTGTTTTTGTACTTGTAAATCCATATTTTGATGAAATATTTCAAACACTATTAAAATGTTGTTGTTGTTTTTTCTACAATAGATCAGATGTTTGTATTTTTTCCCGAGGAACCAAAGATAGGAATCAAGACCATCAAAACCTACTGCCAGAGAATGCAAGAGGAGAATATTTCCAGAGCAATAATTGTGGTTCAACAGGGTATGACACCTTCTGCCAAACAGGTAGTTATTGTCTTCACACAGATAGTTGCTGTAGTATCTAATATAATCTACCAGAAATCAAATTCTGATCTTAGAAACGTTTTGGAACAACAATATATGTAGTTCAAGATTTTATTGTGTTATACGTACATATAAGGTGGGCCTCGACAAATCCCAGGCAACTAAACATTTCATCATGGTGCCTAGTATTTTCTTCCATTTTATTTGTGTGTAGGGATGTTCTGTATAGAACTATTTTCACGTTCTTTGGGTGTAAAATCTACCTTTGTTTCTATGATTTTAACGGCAGGTTCAGTACTTCTTCATGTTTTAAAAGAATGAAATGCTGCGGATGCACAAAATGTTACTAATTTTGTGTCATTTTCTCGTTCTTAATTCAAACAGTAAATATAATCACTGCGATGTTGTTTTGGTGTGCCTAATCAAACTTCACTACTGTTTGTACCAGGAAATGGGGGCTATATTTATTTACTTTCACAGCAACGAGTGCATGCTATCAACAACCACTTGATAGTATTGCCTGAACTAACTGCCTTTGGTCCAATCTGAATCTAAAAACACAAATTAGTTCGCATTCATTGCAAGAATCCACCTAAGTTATAGGTATTTAATCTACTATTTTAATAATTGCACGTATTGAAGTTTAACTTTAATATATGTTATATGATAAAGTTTAAAAATGAACCCTTTGTTTTTTAGTGTAAAACTGTACGTCTCGTACCATGACCACACAACCGACTCAAAATATATTCCATAACTTTTCTACGTCAGACCTGGCTCCTAGATCTGAAAATATTTGTCAAGGCCTGATATAACTTAGTAACTATTCCACCAGAGAGAGAGTATTATATTGATCACATTTACAATCTAGTGATGATTGTCATTAATTTGTAATTTTATAAATTCCACGTGATTTGTATCAATAATCCTTATTTTTTGGATTTGGAACTTGCTACATAAGAAAATTTCCCAGTGATATTTGTGTTTAATTATGCTTTTGACATCTACAGTTGTTTTCCTTTTCAACTGACAGTATCTAAGTATTTTTAGAAACCCACAATTGAAAAAAAAAAAAATATGCAGTCCTTCATATTTGAAAATAGTATGGTGAATGATTTTAATCATTCAATGAAAAAAATTTTTTTTCAGGTCCATGTATCATAATATAGTGAATAAAACAAATAATAAACTCGAAAACAACCTTCATTTATTTAACTTTTTTTTTGTGTCACGCAGTATTTAGTTCTTCTTCAAACACCTTTAAAATGCACCTTTGATTATAAACAAAAATGGATATGATTGAATTTATTTTTTCTTTTATAATTGAATAAAAATATTGGCAGGTAATCAATGATGTTGGATGAGGATGCATAAGGATAGGTTACTCCACCACCAAAGGCAGCACATTCGTGAAATTAAGGGAGCAGAGGCTACACACTTGCCCTATTTATTGTAAGCTAGGAAATTATTGTGCCTCTTTTTTTTTTTTAGTATAGCGCCCAAACCTGAAAAATTGTCCTATAAAACAGTTTGACATGAGGTTAATCAGAGTTTATCCACTGTCATTTTGAGCATTGGAAAAAGTAGTCAAAATCAGGTGGGAAGTTATTAATGACACAAAAACTTTGTGAAGGAAGACCTTGGACTAACTAATTGAATGACGAGTAAAGCCATGCATAATTTAAATCCAGTCAATTCGACAACGATTCATGCTATTCATGTTCATTCCCACTTTCAAAACATGGACAACCGTACACTTGTACCGTTATCACCATTGTTTTACACGATTGGCAATTCATAAAATAGACTGGATTGATGTGAGCTCAACAACACCTGTGTCGTGGGTCTTCAGTGCTGCAGTAGTATACAGCTGTGTTAGTCACAATATGAAAATAACACTCATCATGTGTTCTAAAATAAGCATAGTTGTGTGCATGAATTTAAAAAGGGTTTGTTTTTTTTATGCAAGGGATAATGACAAATTTACGTGAGCAATTAACAACACACCTAAAGCAAAATTTATGTGCATCATCTTGCACAAGTGCGATCTCGCACCTCAAATCTGAAAAACCGAATTTTTAATGTCAAACACACTACATCTGCCATATACAGTGCTGACGAGGCTTTTCACCCAATACCAGAGTAAGTCAAGCCAGCTGTGATATGACATTGTAATGTTTAGTTTTGATGAACAGTGACTGTTAGGGCGTGAACTAAATTAAACAAATGAATTGTAATTATTATCCTGAGGATGACGTAACGTCGAAACATGTAGACTGATCAACTTTTTGAAGGCCATAGATAGGCCTAAATAAAATGTTCTTTAATTGTGTACCACTTTAACATTGAATATTATTTATGATTTTAAGGTATGTACATTTTTCTTGATTTTAAACATTTCATTGCACTTGTAAATTTTGACATAAATCTTACTAATTGTTGTGAAGATATATTAAGAAAGCTCAGAGTTATAAGTATTGTTCAACCGTGGATCATTCTCCATACAAGAAGTTAGGCAAATGGGTTAACACCAATTATTTGTTATTATTTTTTTTCTATCATGCTTTTCTACTTAAGAGCTCAAACTAAGATTTGTAAAGGTTTTAAGCATGGAATCTTGGGCTTGTAGTAATTGTTTCTGTGGTGAAACGTTGTTGGATGTGTTGAAGTAAGAGTAGTAATATGAATGCGTATTAGTTGTATCAAAATCATTAAATTTTATTCAATTTACTTTTTGAATTAGTTTCTTAGTCATTCCAAAGGAGTTGAAGAAAAAACTATTATTTTCTCTGCATTAATTATTGCTTTTAATCATGACGCTTCTACTATGTGTAAAGGAGTTGAGTTCAAAACAAACTGGAGTCAACAAAATCGTGTGTACTAAAATTGCAAAGCTTAGAAGATAAGTTAACTAAATATTTTTTTGTTTTTATTTTGTGGAGCTCCTGGTGGATCAGTAAATAAGTTTGGATTCCAGTGGAAAGGGCACAGATAGCCCATTGTGTAGCCTTGTTGAGTATTAAGTTATCTAATACTAGACAATAAGGTTGTTTATATTAGACAAAGGGGGGTTATCGGGAAGTCCCAGGAGGTGATGGTTTAGAGGGAAAGCTGTGAATACAATAAGGTTGTTTATATTAGACAAAGGGGTGTTATCGGGAAGTCCCAGGAGGTGATGGTTTAGAGGGAAAGCTGTGAATAAGTTATTCATATATCTCTATTTTTCCAAGTCATTGTTATGCTGCTATAGAGTATTTTTTATAAGTCAGAACAACCTTGTTTGCATGTTATTTTTGTAAAGTACATAGAGGTCTTTATGATACAGAGAGATCATTGCATCACGTTTTTCTTCTCAAAAGCATGTTTAAAGTCATAATTTTTAATGCCAAAAGCCATTTTAACAATAAATCTACATTGATTTTGTATTAATAAAACAAAGTAGAAAACATCATTATGCTACTTAGTACAAGACATAGTATGAAACAGAGATGTGGTCGATGGAAATAGACCAAACACAGTCTGTTACATGAATTTTAATTAGTTCTTATTATTGCTGTTATAAGTTATTATTTTCTTATCATACTATGAAATCATAAGTTACTTAAGGTTTTACAATAATGTTCATACTGCTCTAAATTAAGAAAGTAATTATAAATCCATAATAAAAGCAAACGTGTGGTAGTGGTTGTAATCATTACACATCAATCCATAATGGAACCAAACAGATGGTAATGGTTGTAATCATTACACACCAATCCATAATGGAACCAAACAGATGGTAATGGTTGTAATCATTACACATCAATTCATATTGAAACCAAACAGATGGTAATGGTT
>NW_013667974.1:104341-106637 GCF_000517525.1 Limulus polyphemus | reverse complement strand
GGTAATGGTTGTAATCATTACACATCAAGCATTGAAGAATTTATTAAATCTATTTGATGATGTTGTTTGAAAATGTAGACATATTTGACTAGCCACACTTGTTTCAGACCTATTTTGATATTTTCATAACATTTTCTAAACCTTAAAACTCTATTTTTAAAAAAATTATATTTTTTTATTAAAGGCCTTAGTTGACATGGCACCTAAGTATATTCTGGAGCAGTTTTTGGAGTCTGAGTTATTGATCAACATCACCGAACATGAGGTGAGCATGTGTTAATCTTTTATTTTGGATGTTTTAAGTTAGTACTCCCTTAACTTTGTAAATAAGACTACATTTTTTAGGTTTTGTAAAAAAATGTATATGAAATACTGAGGGGAAAGATTTATAGATGTGGTTATTACATATGATTTATACAAACATTAAATTTTAGCAGCCTAGATGGGAAAAAAGCTTATTTTTTTGGCTGAACAAACTGTAATTATTCTTTGTGAACCACAAGTAAGGCCTATAGTTGGTTATAGTAAGGTACGTTATAGGTCTAATGTTGGTTATAGTAAGGTACGTTATAGGCCTAATGTTGGTTATAGTAAGGTACGTTATAGGCCTAATGTTGGTTATAGTAAGGTACGTTATAGGCCTAATGTTGGTTATAGTAAGGTACGTTATAGGCCTAATGTTGGTTATAGTAAGGTACGTTATAGGCCTAATGTTGGTTATAGTAAGGTACGTTTTAGGCCTAATGTTGGTTATAGTAAGGTATGTTATAGGCCTAATGTTGGTTATATATAGAATTAGCTTCAGAACGTTGTTACTCCTGGCACTAGTATATGCATGTTAAAAACTACAAAACCTTAAATTAGACTTTTATTTTACAAAAGGTGTGTTGCCCTTTGAAAGTTTCCTAAGATTAAAAAATGATAGTGCTATGAAAACATTATCTGTTTTATTACAAACTAAATATTGCTATAACGTTGAATATTGTTTTATAATCTGATGACTCGTACAGCATTTATTTTGGATAAATCTGTTAGATAAGAGATTAATTGGTAAAAATGCCCATCCTGTACTTGAAAATGATGGACAGGTGATTTTCCAAGTATTTTGTTCCATAAAGAGGAGTTGAGTGATGATGGATATAATTTTGTTAATGTAACTAAGATGTCTACATTACATTGTAGTTTTTCGAACAACTTGATAACGTACTACAACTTTACGAACCGTATGGTTATATGTACTTACTACAATACACCTTCTTTAAATTGTTTCAGCTAGTTCCAGAGCACGTTGTGATGACACCTGAAGAAAAAACAGAACTTTTAAATAGATAGTATCCTTTCTTTTCCTGACCTGTTCTGTGATTAAACATTAACGCATAAGTAGAGCTTTAGTGTGTTGTTCACATGTCCCAACACTTGGGTTTAACAAAATAATATTTATTATCTGTTTATTATTTGATTTCTTGTATTTCTAATAATGTAACAAATATATTCTTTGCTCCAGGTAATTCAGTCATCAAATCCGGTTATGTCAGAAAGATCAGTCCGTTTATATTTACATTTGGATTTCTTTCACTTTATATCATATAGATGACGTATCTTCCTCAGATTGCTTGACTTTTATATCTGTTTGGGGTTTTAAAGAGTATCTTCTATTTATCTCAAGTTTTTATGTATTTAACACCTATCACACGAGCCAGCCCAGCATCTTTTAGTACTGAGCCTAGGATGTACGATTGTGGGGGAGGTCATTTCAGAAACCAATGATTTAGGGTTATTTTGATAGATCTTGGTGAATGAAACTGGTCACAACTTCTAAAACAAAACAACTAAATATTAATGAAAATATGACATTATGAAATATATATGTATTATACTATGGTGGTGCCATACTGGGTATTATACCATCCTTCTTATATTTACTCTTTATTACAGACTATGGTGGTACCATACTGGGTAATATACCATCCTTCTTATATTTACTCTTTATTACAGACTATGGTGGTGCCATACTGGGTATTATACCATCCTTCTTATATTTACTCTTCATTACAGACTATGGTGGTGCCATACTGGTATTATACCATCCTTCTTATATTTACTCTTCATTGCAGAAATGGCATTTTTAATTTGAAGAATCATATAGAAATATCCAAACACAATTAAAAAATAACCTAACTTCAAACAAGAAAACACTTGAAGATAAAAAACAAGACATTTATATTATACCATACAAAACACGTGATGTAGGTGAAACCGGAAGACATGTTGACATGAGAGTTTCTGAACATAAAAT
>NW_013667974.1:97558-103583 GCF_000517525.1 Limulus polyphemus | reverse complement strand
TGGACCACTAGTAATGATACATAATACATGACCACTAGTCATACTATTTTTGCACCAGATTATATGTAGGTTCATTATTTTGTTAGTTATAGGGTTCATAATAACATTTTAATCTCATTAAAAATTTAAACAAAAATATACAGTCAATATTTAATGTAATGCCACTTATTACTTCTGAGGTTCAGAATAAATAAAAAGTGTGGAGGTTTATTTTCCAGCCATTTCTTGATGTTACTAATTATTAAACTAATAACCTCCAAAATCCGTTTTTTTTGTACATATGTTTTTGTTTTACTATGAAAATTGTATATTCTAAGCATGAATAGCAAACAGGTGTTGTTACACATCACAATAAAACTAGAAAAAATATACAAACGGCTAAGATTGGTATAAGGGAAAAAAAATTGAGTGGTCAACATCTTCTCCAAATGACCTTCACTGTAAAACTCAGGGAAAGTCATTTGACTGAAATGTTGACTCAGACATTTATTTGTATATTTAAACAACCTGTAACAATTACCTGGATTATTAACCAATTGAACAAAGTTTTATGTTAGCAATACAGTCAATTGTAAGATGTTCGACAGAAACCTCCCTTGACCAACAACCCACTCATCTGTTTCTACATAAATCATATAGTAGGATAATTGACTTAATTCTTTGTTTATTAAGTAATTTTTTTATAGTGTTGCTTTTCTTCCGGTTTATATATGTATATATACTTGTAACAGTTCATTGAAGATAGAGGTTTGTGTTTGTTGTCTAGGTCGTGAAGATTATTAGGCCTAGTGAGACAGCAGGAAGATACATCTCCTATCGCCTAGTTGTATAATGACACGCAGAGAAAGAACAATGTATGAGTTAACAAGTGGTATTATTAAACAAGCAACCGTCTTATCATGAGTGTATATTTTCATATGTAATAAAGTTCAGTACTGTTTTTACACTATTAATTGTGCCTCCAACGGTTGGTTATGGCTTGAAGCCGACATTAAACTGTAGAATATGTTTGAAAGTAATAATATTTCAGTTTAAAATAATTAAACCGTAAGTGATTACCCCTAACTAGTATGTGGGAGGGGAGAGGTCACTAGGAGAGTAAAGACGATTGATTAAAAGCTAAGTTCTCGAAATTGTTTTTTAATTAAGACCAAACTGACATTCTTACAATTATTTTTATTCATTTCGGGTTATACTGAAAATACAGTAGTCAACTTGGATCACACTATTACATAGGTTGCGCAATTTAATACAAAGTTATTAATTATAGATTAGGCTTACGTTTGTTTGTCCTGTTGCTATAGTAAGTAGTATGCCTATTCTACATAGAGACGAGCAGGTACATCAGATAAGCAGTTTTCATTCTGTAAAGCGTAGAAAGGGAAGCGGCAGCATTTGGTCAACAGAAGTTGAGAAAACATAAAGTAATATATGAACGAAACATTTCGGAACCACACGTTAACTGTTGAGACTAAAATGGGAAGACGGCAAAATGAAACAACAGTTAGGCCTGATTACTATTATTTACTGTTGAGCAAAATATCCAACTTCATTGTCGTAAAAAAATATATATTTATTAACGTAAAAAGCTAAGACGTATCTAACCTACTTATTTAAGCCTTTCTAGCTTTTTTTACGTAATGACATTAATATTATTCATAATTTCTGGTAGATATTCTAATGCATTTTGAGATTACAAATAACGTGCCTAATAAGAAATTATAATACTGTTGCGTCAGCGAGGTCACGTGACTAGTGTCACGCCACTTTTTTCGAACCTTGGGAATAGTCGGGAGATTACTAGATATAGGGTAGTCTGGTATATATATATATATAATATATATATATATATAAGAGGGGTGACAACGTGACGGGACAATGTGTGTGTAGGTAATGTGTAACTGAACTGCAGTCAGAGAGAGACGTATTGTTGAAGTTAACGTCGTTATTATAGGTTGTTATAGCGCGAATGTTGAATATAAGTGTATCGTAAAGTTGTATTCGGAAAGAATAAACCAGTTTTATTAAGTAAGGACTTGTGTCGCTAAAGTTTCGTCTGAACGAAGTTACGGAAAGTAAATTAACAAACGGAGACGTAACAATACAATAGACGAAGGACGATGTTGGACAAATCAAAGAAAAAACCGTTTTTATCGGTAAAGTTTCGAGTAGCCGTCGTTTGTCAGTCCGAAACATCAACTATATATAAAGTTTTTTAAAAACCTATTGGTATAAACACGATCCTGTACATCTTTCAAATTACATATTGTTACGTCTCCGTTTGTTAATTGATTTTCCGTAACTTTGTTCCGACGAAACTTAAGCGACACAAGTTTTTTACTTGATAAAACTGGTATATTCTTTCCGAATACAACTTTACCGATACACTCAACTTCGACAATCGCGCTAAACAAACGCTATAACAACGAACGTGCTCAATAATACTTCTGACTGCAGATCAATTACTCACTGTCTACACACACATTACATTACCCTGTCACGTTGTCACCCTCTTTTATATACCCGACTACCCTATATCTAGTAAATACTAGAGCATTCGCCAAAGTACAGGATAGTTCTAGAAACGTGGCGTCACAGTAGTCATGTGACTTGCTGACGCAACAATATACATCCAATCAAATAATCTTATTTAAGATTATACTAGCTCCATCTGGTTATTATGTTATATAAATAGTGTGATACAAATATAACGGTGCCTCTGATGTTTTGTTAGGTTTTAAGTAAATTATCGTTAAGCAAAGTACTTAACTTCGTTGTCTTAATACGTATATATAATTGTTATTAAATTATAAAGCTAAGAAGCGTCTGACCTACTGATTTAAGCGCCTTTTTAGCTTTTGCACTTAAGTATTGTCATAGAAAATATATTAAATGAAAGTAAATATCGACAGTTAGAATACAGGAATATTTTGAGCGTGAGATGTGACGTCGAGTATCACATTTCTCACGTATAACAATGGGAATTTATCCGCAACAATGTTGAAATGTAATATTGATTACAGAATTAATATATAGGATTATAATTACAGAAATGTTACTAAAAATAATAAGTTTATGATTACAGATAAATACTGAAGTTACTGAAAAATGCTAAAGTTTAAAAGTCGTAGTAGACGAATGAAAAGCGTTCACTCATTGCCCGAGGTTTTATACATCTGAGTTTGAAGATTTTTCGCTAGGCATTCTCGGTGTTGGAAAGTGCATGCGTTAAGCCTGTGGGTTGGTATGGCCAAAGTGGTTAGGGCGCTCGACTCGCAATCCTTATTCCACCAAACATGCTCGCCTTTTCAGCCGTGGGGTCGTTATAATGTACGGTCAATCCCACTCTTCGTTGGTAAAAGAGTAGCCCAACAGTTGGCGGTGGGAGATGATAACTAGTCTTTCATTGCTGAATTAGAGACAACTAGCGTAGTTTTGCAAGAAATTCAAAGTAAACCAAACTTTAAACCAGTGTTAAAAGAATCCCTCAATTGTGTGTGTTTCAGTGAAATGTTGCCCCGCTGGTTTCCCAATAATGTTCTTCTTGGTGTAGTTTCTTGACCTGTGGCCTGTTTGTCCTATGTAGAATTGTTAACATTTACACAATAAACTGGACAAGTGAAGGAGTGGTGAGGTGTATGTGGTTTATTGGTATAGTCGCATGTGACACATATTTCTCTTGTTAGCTGTTGTACCTGTCGGTGTAGAAGTTGAATTAATTCCACCGAACCTAACTGTGTACCAACAGGTTACGAAAGTTTGTGTCACATCTATAGAATATCAGTAGCTTATGTGCAAAATTGGTACTTGTGGTAGGATCGTTAGTTAAAATTGAGAATTTTCTTCGTGACTAATCCATTCGTCGGGTGGTAAGCCACAACAAGAAAACAATATGTTATTCCTGTTTGTTACATGTGATTTTACAGCATTTTTTAGATCCATAGGAAATTAAAAGCTCTGAGTACCTTCTTTCAGGAATAATTTTATTTGGTGACTTTTCAATGAGAAGTCGTCGTCCCCACTGTCAGGCCCACCGAAAATTGTGGGGAGCCGGGGAATTTTCCCCGAGGCCCACGAAAGCTCTCGGTAGCCCTGATGATTGCACAAAAAAGACGAAGTCGTATGAACTGTGGATGAGTTTTGGTATTGAAATGATGGAGAACACAAAGAGGAGAGTGAAATAATGAGTTGTTAAATAGAGTTGTAATGAAATATAATGGTGAAAAAAAAGGCATACTTCAGTAAACCATCATGCCCGTACTTATTTGGTTTCGCATGAAAACACATTTGGCTTTAATGTGTCTGCAAACTATAGCGTAGGTATGCTTATTAAACAGTAAACCTCTCTTCAAATATGCACATATTAGCACATGTGTTAAACCACTTTAAACAATGGAATAATTGGTTTTGTAACGTTTACTAGTGGTCATGTATCATTACTAGTGGTCATGTATCATTACTAGTAGTCATGTATCATTACTAGTGGTCAAGTATTATGTATCATTACTAGTGGTCATGTATCATTACTAGTGATCGTGTATTATGTATTATTACTAGTGGTCATGTACTATGTATCATTACTAGTGGTCATGTACTATGTATCATTACTAGTAGTCATGTATCATTACTAGTGGTCATGTATCATTACTAGTGATCGTGTATTATGTATTATTACTAGTAATCATGTATCATTAGAATTACTGATGGGGGTTTTCCCCTCAGCTTTTTTTATAGCCATACTTAATGCTACAGTAACACTGATAAGTACCCTTATAACAAATAACCCAGCATGTTTTTCGAGGACTAGGTTATAGGTCAGTCATCTGTATATTATTGTGTTCACACAAAATTATTTTTCACAGTTTTTTTTAACCAAATCTTTTGATTAATAAAAAAAATGATTAAACATTGAAGAATAATTTTTTGTCAGTTTACTTAAGAAAAGTTCAGCTTTAAAAAAAAATTGTAAAAATGAAAAAGAAGAATGTTTACACAGAAGAAAGGTGTATAATAATAATAACATGCATTAAATATGATGCACCATAAGTTCTTGAAAACGTTTCTTGAGATGTGTTGAGTGTTTGCGTGAATTATTTTATGAAATAGAGAAATTACTATCAAGTAATGTTTTCACAAGAATTATTTTTTTATCTTCAGCCATAAAATATTTTACCAACGTCAAACGGAATCTTTGTAGTAGGAGAAAGCAATGTTTCCGAACCCATTTTGTGAAAAAACAACTTATGAATAGCGTGTACTTACCATAGGCCTAATTTGTATTTCATAAATCAAATTAAGGTAATAACAAAAAACTTAACAGCAAATTTCAGTAAACTGAAGGAAAACCAGCTGATGAGGATCCAAGCTGGAGACCCTGTGGCTCGATATTTTGGGCTGAAGCGTGGCCAGGCAAGTGAATTTATATACCTGTTATTTAAACAATTAAGTAAACAGATTTATATTTATTTCAGTGTTTATGCTGTGCAAACGCTATGTGGCTGGGCACTCAAATTTGCTATTAATGAGATGTTTTTATTGTTAATTATCCCTAATAACTTTGTACCATTCAGACACAGAGAAAATAGACAGATGTTAGTTCTTATAGTGTATAACCTGTGGGACAAATATGGTAATAGGCAATAACTTTGTATCATTCAGACACAGAGAAAATAGACAGATGTTAGTTCTTATAATGTATAACCTGTTGGACAAATATGGTAATAGACAATAACTTTGTACCATTCAGAGACAGAGAAAATAGACAGATGTTAGTTCTTATAGTGTATAACCTGTGGGACAAATATGGTAATAGACAATAACTTTGTACCATTCAGACACAGAGAAAATAGACAGATGTTAGTTCTTATAGTGTATAACCTGTGGGACAAATATGGTAATAGACAATAACTTTGTACCATTCAGACACAGAGAAAATAGACAGATGTTAGTTCTTATAGTGTATAACCTGTGGGACAAATATGGTAATAGACAATAACTTTGTACCATTCAGACACAGAGAAAATAG
>NW_013667974.1:93690-96819 GCF_000517525.1 Limulus polyphemus | reverse complement strand
TGTATCATTACTAGTGGTCATGTATTATGTATCATTACTAGTGGTCATGTATTATGTATCATTACTAGTGGTCATGTATTATGTATTATTACTAGTGGTCATGTATTATTACTAGTAGTCATGTATTATGTATTATTACTAGTGGTCATGTATTATGTATCATTACTAGTGGTCATGTATTATGTATCATTACTAGTGGTCATGTACTATGTATCATTACTAGTGGTCATGTACTATGTATCATTACTAGTGGTCATGTATTATGCTAAAGTGATAGCTAAATGTATAAAAGTGGTAAAATGGTGTCAGAAATCGTACAAATGTACTAAAGAGTCGGTTGTAAAGAAGTGAAGTAATGAATTATTTTACCTCTAGATGTCAGTGTAACACCTAGCATATCGTCAATACACTTGCGATACTTTCCGACATAGTTAGTGACCGCCTGGTACGTTTTAATGCCACAGATTTTTTAAAGGGATTTCCAATTAACACTAACTCGGCCAAAAAGATGAATGTGGTATTATTTTACTACATGTTTTTGGTATACCAACGATATTGACAAAAGTAAACCTAAATCACTATTACCACTAGAAACAGATTTGATATACTTGACTTTTTTCATAATTAATGAGCTGATTTTTCAAGTTGAACTCGTATCGCTACTTCTAAACTCTCTTCTGTACAAGTTAGGCCGACCAACTGTGCCCTTCTGTAGGGTTAATTAGGTTAATAACCCGAGGTAAGTTACGTTGATTTCTGAATGATCGACTGACAAGTATTCGTCCACGAGGGTTAGGAACTTCATGAGTTAGTTACTCGGGGTTAATATACCCAGGTAAGATAAACTGGTTTTATTTTAATCAATATATGATATCCAGTTGTAAAAACATTATCTTTTTTTAACCAGTGTGTACACAAGCATACAAAACAGACTTCACTGTAAACGTCTTCAAATGCACATCTGAATGTGCTTGAACTAAATATTTTGTTGTTATAAAATTTTCTGTAATAAACTTGACAGATATTAGTATAAATAGCCTTCACCATTAGCTGATAATATTTCAAAGAAATTAAGTAAACCGGTTCAGAATATTGTGGATTTTGGAGCGATTAAATAACCACCATACCTTAACTGACTACAACAATAACTACGCAGAATAAAATAAAAAGTTTTGACATCGCTAAAGTGCAGGATATCCTTGTTGCGTGTAACAAATCCTCCAACAGAAATGATTGTCTGCGTTATAAAAATATTTACATATTGGATAGTTGTACAAACACAGCGTCAGTTCTACAGTTAACGGAGGAAGGAAAAGTGATTTATGTTTGGATGTGTAGTGATACATGTTGTTGTATACCATTAAGAAAGAATTGTAAACGGGTGTACTAATACATCTTAAAAGGAAAAAAGGCTTAATACTCTTTCATGGCAACAAGGTGATAAAGTTCTGTGAGGCCCGGTGGTTAAGGCACTCGACTCGCAATCTGAGGGTCGCGGGTTCGAATCCCCGTCACACCAAACATGCCCTTTCAGCCGTGGGGGCGTTATAATTTGACGGTCAATCCCACTATTCGTTGGTAAAAGAGTAGCCCAAGAGATGGAGGTGGGTAGTGATGACTAGTTGCCTTCCCTTTAGTCTTACACTGCTAAATTAGGGACGGCTAGCGCAGATAGCCCTCGTGTAGCTTTGCGCGAAATTCAAAACAAACAAACTAACACACGCAGTCCCGCCATCCCCGTGAAGCCAACGAAATAAATGCTGTTCGTGACGTGGGATTATGATACTTTGTAATATCGAATAATTGAGAACGACCACCAGCAGTCCTGGGCATTAGTTACCTGAATGAAGGTAGTGACATCTGTTGGCATTTACATTTGACGTTCAATATATCTTATGAGTTTGATAATATTATTAAGCTTAAATCCTAATAGCCCATTGTACTACTAGAAGAAAGAACTCGATATATCTAATCAAACTTATAAGATGTTGACTTGCATTTTAAGTAGTTTTAATAATACTTTGTGAAATCAGCGTCTAGAATTAAAATTAACCAATTTCTCAAAATAGACGTATGACTTGTATTCTGTTTGTTGACTTTTAATTATAGCACCCTTTATTACTTCTTTAAATAGTTTATACTTATAATTCACTTCTCAATTTTTTGTTTTTGTTTCATTTCCAGTCCATAGTTTGTTGGTATTGGAATTTTAATTCTGAATAACATCCTATGCGACATGTGGTCAAAAGGCCTAGTCAGAAAACACATTTAAGATTCGGATGTAGCCGTCCCTAATTTTGAACTACTAACAATAGAGGAGAGGGAGCTAATTAGCGGCACCCGTTGTCACAAAGACTTTATCCGACTTTAAAGTCCCTCGTTGCTCAACGGTAAGTTTATGGACTTACAATGCCAAAAAATCGTATTTCAATACCATTATGTAGCTTTATGCTCAATTACAAACAAACAAAATAAACCGAATCTGAACCCAATAAACGACTCAATGAGCAACTTAGAGAGGTATATCATACATGATGGACAAAATGAGAAGTACCTCTCGCCATTAAATAAAATAAACAATATTATTAAAATGGCCACTTAGTGGTAGGCATTACAGTTTTCCGATACATATATTATTCTATTTTACTGCAATGGACCGTAGTGTGAACACAGGACTTTGTGTAAACCTACATCAGCGATTTGTATGTAATTATGTAAAACTCATTATATCAGCCCATAAAATGGACAAGGCCTTTAAAGAGCAATGCAAAATTTTATTTACGGACGTTAAGAAAATAAATCTAGCATTGATGTATCGACGGAAAAATTCCATGTAGATTAAATAAAACCTGGACACAACATCATTAGCGTGGAGCCCGTGAAGACATCTTGTGGTGTAAACTCGACCAAACTACAATATCAATTCTATGTGGATTATATAAAACCTGGACACAACATCATTAGCGTGGAGCCCGTGAAGACATCTTGTGGTGTAAACTCGACCAAACTACAATATCAATTCTATGTGGATTATATAAAACCTGGACACAACATCATTAGCGTGGAGCCCGTGAAGACATCTTGTGGTGTAAACTCGACCAAACTACAATATCAATTCTATGTGGATTA
>NW_013667974.1:89074-93178 GCF_000517525.1 Limulus polyphemus | reverse complement strand
CCTGGACACAACATCATTAGCGTGGAGCCCATGAAGACATCTTGTGGTGTAAACTCGACCAAACTACAATACCAAGAAGCTGAAGTTATAAACAATAAAAGGTACAAAAATCATCTTAGAAGAAGAACAAATTAAAAATGAAATCAGAAACATTTGATACAACAATAAAAAACAAAAGAGCAAAAGTCTACTGTTAGGGGTGAGGGAGAGGTCGAAGGTGTATCTGGCCCTCCCAGGTCCAATAAAATTGGACCTGAAAACCTATTATGTATTTGGAAAATAGAAAATGCAGAGTTAATGTGGAGGACACTTACTCAGAGTACTTTACTCCCGAGGCAGGTGCCCCCTAGGGAGGGGTAGTTAACTTTATCCTATTCATCATATATGTAAGCTACATACCCTTAACAGACACAAATTTTAGACTTACTTCCACATCCCCCCCTCTATAGCCGCCACAAACCTACAACCAGCACTAAACCAAGTAGTTAAATACTGCCAAAAACATAGAATTAAGATAAATGTTCCCAAAACGAAACTGGCAGTATTCTCGAAACATATTAAAACATATAGACACCCACACGTGGAACTCGTAGACTTGTAGAATTTTGTTCTACTGTGAGTTTTCTTGAAACTAAACTATTTACAATAGCTACTACGACAATGATATACGGGGTATTGTTTAAAATATCTTTATTTTTCAATCTATGGAAAAACTTAATATGAATTTGGTTTGCTTTTGGACCACTAAGTTTGGTTTGGAAGGAGATGTTTTCCTTGATATTGGATACTTAACGCACCCGTGTGGCTTAGTATGTATAACATGTGAAGAACGCCTGGTGGCTTAGTATGTATAACATGTGAAGAACGCCTGGTGGCTTAGTTTTTATACTGGATAATAAAACCCAGTTTCAAAACAACGAATTTTAACAAACTTTCTTTAAATGACGTTTTGAACCTTGGACCCAATGAAACATTGGCTGAAATAAATAGTTATTTCTTATTATTTAAAGAGTAAAGATCACTTATTTTCTCTAATTTTATCGCCAAATTAATATATATATATATATATATGGAGTTGAATATTTTTATTTTATTTTAGTGTTTACCTGTAATTGTTAGAATTATTTGAAATGTTTAATTTTGTGTTTTGTGATGTTACTTTTTTAGCATTTGGCCAGAGTCGATTGCTACAGAAAGAAATCTGAAACGCTACTCTCGATCTTATGGAGGTTTATAATACGCTTACATCCAAACAAATAAAAAGGGTCGAAAAACAAAATACACAGAATTTCGATTGTGAAAAGAATAAACGCTAATATCATCTGTCTAAATAGTGATAAGAGAGGGCGCCATGATTTGGTAAGGGCTTCCTAAATTCGACGGTGTATCTAAATTAAAGTTTGATAATTAATTAACTTCAATTCAAGACTTACGGGAGTATTTACATTGTCTCCAATTAGCAATTATTACATACTTAATTAATGTCAGCTTAACGTGTAAGGAACTTCTAGCGTAGAGAGAGACCTCTAGCGTTAGAATGGGAAAACATCAAATTTAATCACATTCAAAACGTGACAATCGTGAGTCAGTAGGTTTAAGTATGTGAATTTAGTCGGAAGGAACGGAGTGACGACAGTGACATATATCGACGTATTTTTCTTTCCACGACCAAATTTATTAGTTAATACTTTAATTTATACCAGTCTCGAATGGCCGTGAACAGTTTTCATTTTAATATATCAACTTGTAACACAGAAAATGTCCGGGATCTGTTCTCGTAACTTAGTTACCTTCACTGAAATTCACTACCATACCTTTTATTATTATTATGATGATTTTATTGAAGCAACTGCGTAAATCTCGTTTGATCGAAAACTCTGCTCGAATATTTCAGGCCACTGGGAATATGCACGTGCAGTAATCGAATTTACCGACCGTGGGGGAACTTGACGTCACGAGGCAAGGATGTAAAACAAAGCTCGTGTCACACAGTCACCCGCCTAATTATTGTACTTTACATTCTGAACCAGGTTCACTTCTTGGCTTGGTCAAGCTGAAACGTGGGTTGTGCTTGTTTCACTAAGGTGATGATCTCATCAAATCTGATTACAGAGGGAAATAAAAGACGAGCTAATTCTATCATGTGTATTTACTTTTATATTGAATGTTAAAGAAACGCCAGCCATTACCCAAGTAACACCCTAATGTGTCGATAACAACGATTAGGAGAAAATACTATTATCAGTTGGAATTCTGTGCATCACATTGAACGGAAATATTTTAAGCCTTATCAAACCTCAAGAATTATACGATTTGAAAATTGTAATTAACGTGTATAACCTGCAGATGCTTAAAAAGTATAATCATCGTATATAACCTGCAGATCTTTAAAAAGTATAATCATCGTATATAACCTGCAGATATTTGAAAAATATAATTAACGTGTATAACCCGCAGATGTTTAAAAAGTATAATCATCGTATATAACCTGCAGATCTTCAAAAAGTATAATTAACGTATATAACCTGCAGATATTTAAAAAGTATAATTATCGTATATAACCTGCAGATATTTGAAAAGTATAATTAACGTATATAACCTGCAGATATTTAAAAAGTATAATTAACGTATATAACCTGCAGATATTTAAAAAGTATAATCATCGTATATAACCTGCAGATCTTTAAAAGTATAATTATGTATATAACCTGCAGATATTTAAAAAGTATAATCATCGTATATAACCTGCAGATATTTGAAAAGTATAATTATCGTATATAACCTGCAGATTTTTAAAAGTATAATCATCGTATATAACCTGCGCGTGTAAAATTATCTTCCAGCATTCGGAGTTCGCTGCAACAAATAGACGACAGACGAAGTTTGGCAATCGATGAGACGCATTAAGATGATCGATGTTCTTTTCCTTCCTTTTGCAAATAAAACTTTAAGGAGTACACTAAGCGAATTTTCGTTCATTTTACAATAGAAATTTGTAGAGAGAGTTAGCGAACTTTATTTCTTTGTACAAATAAAAAGTTATGAAGAATACTCAGCGAAATTCCTTCCTCTTGCAAATAAAACTTTCTGGAGAACAGTCAGTGAAGTTTTCTACCTTTTACAAAAATAAATCAATGGAAAACAATCAGCGAAATCTCTTCGTTTTACAACTAGTAACTTGTGGAGAATATTCAGTGGATGACGTGAAAACTGAGAGAGTGTTTAGCAGTTATAAGTTACAAAATACGACAATCTTGAGCTGAACAAAATGTACAATGTATCAATATTAAAATTAGGCGTACACGATACTTTTAATTATTTTAATTTTAAGTTTTCAGGTATTATCAATAGCTTCTGATCAAAGCAAGCTAAAAATACAGATCAGAAACTAAAAATCACTGAAGAAATTTAGATTATTTAATAGTACATATTAAAATAATTCAAAACAAAACTTATTGTTATAATTACAATCTAAAATATTGTTGCGTCAGCGAGGTCACGTGACTAGTGTCACGCCACTCGTTCTCTCGAACCTTCGTGAATGCCCTAGCATTTACTAGATATATGTTAGTCTGGTATATATATAAGACGCTCACAACGTGACGGGACAATGTGTGTGTAGGTAGTGAGTAATTGAACTGCAGCAGAAAGTATTGTTGAAGTTAACGTTCGTTGTTATAGCGTTTGTTATAGAGCGACTGTTGAAAATAAGTGTATCGGTAAAGTTATATTCAGAAAGAATAAACCAGTTTTATTACGAAAGAACTTGTGTCGCTAAAGTTTCGTCGGAACGAAGTTACGGAAAGTTAATTGACAAACGGATACGTAACAAATTGGTGTCAGAAGTGGAACGAAAAAAAAAGGAAACGAGAGGCGGAAAATCAACCTACAGCTTAGCAGACTTGATGGCAGCAATACAAGAGCAGCAAAAGAAACAAGAAGAACGAGAAAAGAAACAAGAAGAGAGACAACAGCAGTTGCAAGAAAACCTGCAAAAGTGGCAGCTCGAACAACAAAATAAACAAGAAGAGAGATTACAGCAGTTGTTAGAGGAAAAAGAAAAGAAACAAGAAGAAAGATTACAGTAGTTGTTAGAGGAAAAAG
>NW_013667974.1:84663-88042 GCF_000517525.1 Limulus polyphemus | reverse complement strand
TCATCAACCTTTCCTCTAACCTAACCTTTCCTCATCAACCTTTCCTCTAGCAGTCTATAAGTTCAAAATTAGCGCAGACAGCCCTTGTATAGCATTTCGTGAATTTCCGAAACAAAAAAGCTAATAAACATTATATTTAACCTTTTTAGTTTTCAGGTGACAAAGGTGCCAAGCACGAGATCATCGGTTCTATTAAAAGTACATAGAAAAGTTTCCGTTATAGTCTTCTTAGTGGCCTACTTGTCAAAGATATTTGCTTGATGTTTGTCTGACAGACAATGGACTAAGATGGATCTAATTTGTCAGTGTTTTCCAGGAATTAATGTTGAAGTATACTTCATAAGCATCATACTCAAAGGGGGTTTGATACAATTATTAACTTGAAGATAATACCCTTGAAGCTCCACTAGCCATAGACGTTCAGTCGGTTATTTACAAATGCCAAAGAGGCTTAGATTGGACCTAACGTTAGGCCTACTCCAGTATAATAGGGTATGCTATTTAAATTCGTACAACTTATAGTTATATAAAATACAGAAATTGTAGTAATATTGTATGTACATTTTGTTATATCAAATGTTCATTAGCTAGGTTAAATGTGATTAGGTCTATGTCATCAATTTTGTTGTGAGACTAATGAATTAGGTGATTTCGTGTTTATTTAACAACAGTGCTACCAAGTTCTATCTTACTTGGGTGTCCAAGTTATTCTTATTCCTCCCAGTTAATAAAAAAAAAAGAACGAAAATGTGCTAATCTATAAACGTGATCAATTCACGAAAAGGGAATGAAGTCTCTAAATGAAAGATTAAAGTTACATATTTCATAAAAATTATTGTATTTGTAGACCTAAGACTTGGTTATTATTGGAGCATTGAAGGTTTAGGTGTTGTTTAAATCACAGTTACGTGCGTTACGGTCAGTTAGGAAGATATAATTAATTGTAGTTTTTTAGTAGGCTACTTGAAGTCTGACACATTTTAATTTGATTTCAGCTTATACTTCCGTGTACATAATTATTCAGCTGCTATAGATAAGGCGTGAGAAGTTTTAATTATATTGCAAACAGTCTGACCCGAGCTAGTAAGTCTAAGTTACAAATATTTCTTAGGCTAACTTTAGGCAATGATGATGTACTACTGTTATAATAGTATGCCATACTGTTACGTATTAGCTTACTAATTACAATGTAACTTATAATTATTTAGGCCTAGATCTATCAACTACGTTATATATACATAACAAACGCTAGAGTGTTATTTGAAGCTGAAGCCGTAGAATGAACACTAAGCATTTTACTTCTGGCGGTATTTTATTTTATTAAGCCTGGTAAATTCATGCAAAAACTATTTTGCTGTGAATTTGAGTCAAATGAGGTAGATACGCCTTTTCTGTCTTACATGTAAATCAGTAACAGTACTTACAGTCTAAAAGCGTAATAATTCTTTTTAAAAATGAACTTTGAAACTGAAATATTTGTACAAAAAGGTTTTGAGAACGACTATGTACACTTGTTTACTATTGTAGCACCAATTGGCCGTTTAATATGATTTGCTGAATTACATCGAAAGAATAGAACCGCCGACAGATCTAACGAACTTTAGATGTCTGACATCTTTAATCCTTTCTGCCTTGTACTCACTCAAATGATGTTCTTCAGGTCTACTTCGTGCTGTAATTTTCTTACACACTCTATCTAGGATTATGTACTACCGATAACTAGTGTTACGTAGCTAGATAACATATAAAAATATCTAACGAAGACTGGCACTGTTACATCTCACAAACCTCAGAACACCAACGGTAATTCTTCATTAGTGCCTTGAAGTGTAAAGACTGCGAATTCCAGCATCGAGCCACTACCTTTTTCGATTGGAACATTTCAACTATACAACGACTACACAAACACCAACCAAACGGGGGATTGTCTAAAAGGTGGTTCAGGAGACACTCATGAGTGGACAGGTACTATAAATCCGCCAGTAAGATAATTAGTCACCACTAGATCTCAGGAACCTCCTCCGTGTAGAATAAACACTGGTGCCACGGGATTCTTTGGAAATTAGCCTAGTCAGAAAATGTAGAAGCTGAGTAGAGGGAGAAGCAGAAAGATCCTGTCAACACCTTTTTCATGACCACGACACCCTCTCCACATGAAATAAATATCTGGTGTCACAGGATTCTTTGGAAATTAGCCTAGTCAGAAAATGCTGGGCAGAGGGCGAAGCAGAAAAATACTGTTAATGACCATGGTGGACATTCACCTGTCGTCATAGCTACAGATGGTTCTTAAGCACAAATAGAGAGAGAGATGGTTGGACATTCGTCGTCTCGCGAAGCACCAACATTCTGTATAAGGCTAATAGAGCATTCAAGCTTCCCACAAGCAGCACAGGGATTGCTGAAAGACCACCTACTTAATGTATGTGACAAACTACCCAGGGTTAAAGCTAAACAAGCTCTCAAGAGAAATTCCTGTATCAAATCCGGCAAATTCTACTAGCAATATATCGACCTTCTCGGCACTCGTAATGCGAAAACGGCAACCATTGCAGGCCTTCATGAACTTACAGAGGGAATGAGCCTGCTGTAAAACAAAGTACCTTAGGGTGTAGCTAGGAAATGCAAATGAAAGGTAATCAATATGACAGCCAGAAAGTACGAAATTTAAACAAGTTTACAGCTCACTTTCCTTTTCTGTATTTGTTAATCGACGTGTTAATTTGATTGCCGCGTGTTATTTAGATACAGGTAATAAAGCTTGGTAATGTACAAAAATTACACCGCCGCTATGTAAAACGTAAGCTGTTTTAGAATGTAAAAAAATAAAACAACAATAAAAACACGTACTCATATTGTTGTAATATACATGTTAGTAACAAAAGAAAATTTATGTCAGCATCAAAATTATTAGCTCAAGGAGATAAGCTCGTTCCATAATACATATCTGTATATTACTTATCACACTTGTGCTTACTGTAGTGTACATTGTTACGTGTGCACTGAGGCGAAGTAGCATTTACTGAGCACCTAATGCATTCTTATGAGATATGCATGACCGAGTTCGTGTAAAGTAAGTTATATTGAATTTATATAGCACAATTCACGTCACTTTGTTCATTACAAAGAGAATCTTCTGTACAGGTAAAGTAATACAGTGTTTGTGTACAGGTAAGGTAATACAGTGTTTGTGTGCAGGTAAGGTAATACAGTGTTTGTGTACAGGTAACGTAATACAGTGTTTGTGTGCAGGTAAGGTAATACAGTGTTTGTGTACAGGTAAGGTAATACAGTACCTGTGTACAGGTAAGGTAATACAGTACCTGTGTACAGGTAAGGTAATACAGTGTTTGTGTACAGGTAAAGTAATACAGTGTTT
>NW_013667974.1:75613-83663 GCF_000517525.1 Limulus polyphemus | reverse complement strand
GGTAATACAGTGTTTGTGTACAGGTAAGGTAATACAGTGTTTGTGTACAGGTAAGGTAATACAGTGTTTGTGTACAGGTAAGGTAATACATTATTTGTGTACAGGTAAGCTAATATGGTATTTGTGTACAGGTAAAGTAATGCAATATTTGTGTACAGGTAAGGTAATACAGTATTTCTGTACAGGTAAGGTAATACAGTATTTGTGTACAGGTAAAGTAATACAATATTTGTGTACAGGTAAGGTAATACATTATTTGCGTACAGGTAAGGTACTGCATTATTTGTGTACAGGTAAGGTAATACATTATTTGTGTACAGGTTAAACAATACAATATTTGTGAACAGGTAAGGTAATACAGTACTTGTGTAGTAAGGTAGTACAATATTTGTGTACAGGTAAGGTAATACATTATTTGTGTACAGGTAAGGTAATACAATATTTGTGTACAGGTAAGGTAATACAATATTTGTGTACAGGTAAGGTAATACAGTGTTTGTGTACAGGTAAGGCAATACAATATTTGTGTACAGGTAAGGTAATACAGTGTTTGTGTACAGGTAAGGTAATATAATATTTGTGTACAGGTAAGGTACTACATTATTTGTGTACAGGTAAGGTAATACAATATTTGTGTACAGGTAAGGTACTACATTATTTGCGTACAGGTAAGGTAATACATTATTTGTGTACAAGTAAGATAATACATTATTTGTGTACAGGTAATATAATACGGTATTTCTGTACAAGTAAGCCAATGCAGTATTTCTGCCAACGACAGAAAATGAAGCCCACGTCAACAAGATAATGCAGTATGCAAGCCCCAAGCGTTTGATGGAAAGTTGTGCTGTGAATAAAAATTGTAAGAAAAAAAAAGTGGCTAACGTCAGAATCCTTTCCGTCTGTAAGTCACCTGTCAGAACCTATAAACCAGAAAACCGACATTTACATTAATTATGAGATTGCTTAAAAGCAACATTTAAAAAAAAATGTGCATATACGTAGGGTGTGAGCGACAAAGAATAAAAACAGACCCTTCAATATTCCCTATATCTTCTCTTCGATATCTTATGTAATTTAAAGAGATATAAACCCAAGTAGGATATTTACATTCGAAATTCATATACTTATTATACCTCTGGGGTTAGCATGTCTGTCGTCTGTCCAACGCGGTGAATCGAACCCTTGATGTTAAGACTTGTAATTCCGTAAACTTATCGTTGACTCACCGGGAGGCTAAAACTGAGTTCAAATATAACTCAGTGTTGTCTTTCCTTCTTCAGAACTTGTCGAGCAGGGTTATTCGGCTTTCTCCAATATTTCTATTTCATACAATGAATTATGTTTCCAACATTTATTTTATCAACGTACAGGCATTGTTAATGAATGGTATATAGTACACATAAACAGTAGTCTGAATAACCCGAAACGTATCTTACTGTACAGAAGAAGTTAGATTTCTTAAACACCCCTCCAGGAAAGAAATACTTATTTTATTTAACAAGAACAAGCAGTCGTTTTCTCCTGGACGTGTGGTTAAAGAACAATCACAAAACGTTTTGTGTATTAGTGTCTGGAATACATTACTATTAAGAGAGATGTTACTGAGGAAGAGCGAATTACCGAACAATAACTACGTTAAACGTCCCCTGGTGGGACTTCAGGGAGTCCATAGACTTACGACTCTAAAATCCGGGGTTCGATTCCCCACTGTGGACATATCAGATAGCCCAGTGTGGATTTGCTTTAAAAGAAAGTCAAACTATCATAAGTAGATGAGGAAACTAACACATTATAAAGTTTGATTCGATTTTCCAGATATTATTGTTTTATTTGAGTAATATATATTTTTCTTAGTTGAATTTTGTATAAGTTTATATCTTTAGCAAAGTGTACCCCCTCCCCCCCAGTGGCACAGCGGTATGTACGTAGACTTACAACGCTATAAACCGGGTTTCGATACCCGTGGTGGGCGGAGCACAGATAGCCATTGTGTAGCTTTGTGCATAATTAAAAACAAACAAACAGCAAAGTGTAATTTACATATTATTAACTTCTAATCACAATAAACCACTTACAAATAAGTAATTATTACAATATACCATTTGAACCGTATCTGTTAGAATGCATTGACTTATCAGTTGGATATACTTGCTATTAGTGATACTTGCGGCCAGAATTCCAATAATATCTCATCTGGTTCTGTCAGATTAGGGAATTTAGGTTAGGCCTAAATCCATATTCTAAATTAAGAGTTCAAATAATCTTCACAACAAAGAGAAACGTTTATAAAAAGATAAATAAATCAATATTGTTACAGAAAATTTCGTTACAGAAAGGACAGAATATAACTTCCTATTAATCGTTACTCACAAAACACAAACTAGTTGTTTTGTCCATGCCCTGTCACCGATTCCCTGCCCCGACAAACTCGTAGACCGTTCGTTAGTCATGGTGTTAACATTAGATATTTTTTCAGATAAGTTTTGTTTAAATTTTATTCAAAATATTAGTAAATTCACACACGTACACATAAATTATATGTATTTTATAATACCAATAACAGCTGCCAGTAGAACAGAGAGTGCGTTCAGTAATAAAACACCAATGATTGATATTAGTTCAGTGTTACCTAGTAATAATTCTCATTTTTAATTTCAACACTTCGATCGTTTAAAACATGTTTTTGGTGTAAGCTGGATAATAATCAAATTTATAAACACTTCTAGAATATTTAGAAGAACAACCCACTACACTGACTACAATAACTGAAAAATTCAAAACGCCTAATAAAACGTGATACTTCAAGCGTTAAATAGACTTTACGGCCTAACTTGATTGACTTAGTGCAAAGTAAACAGTTTAATTGCTCTCAATTCAACGTGCTTTTTATGTAATTGCCCTTTTTCGATGAATGTCTACATATCATTTTTTTGTCTATACATAAAATCGAGAATTGTCGAACATCATCATCACCGAAAGCTGGTTTTCACTTAACTCGGAAACACGTACATTAATACAGAAAAACACACACCCCTATTACATTCAAATTGTATATAATTCATGAACTGAAAATAAAATAATTATTTTTTAAGGACTGTCAACTTTAAAATCACTAGATTGGGCCCTGGTTATGGATATCTATTTTTAATGTAATACGCATGCGTCTAACAAATGATATATCAGATGTTTCAAGATGGCGGCGGCGAAGAGGTTGTGTTGTATTCGGGTAGGCGGTAATTCCATGCAAAACAACGATATATTAATGAACAACGATTCAAAAACAGTTACTGCTAGGTGCCCAGATAGTTTACTAGATGTTAGTGCTAAAGTGGTGGCTTTACATATCCCATTCCAGAGAATTGAAGAAAGATATGACCGCATACCTGAGCCTGTTCAGAGACGGATAATTTATTGGTCTTTTCCTCGGAACGAGAAGAATATTTGTATGTATTCATCGCTTTCAAGTGAAAGTAGTGGTTGTACGGACCTTCAGAAATTGCCTTTTTATCGTGGATTACGATTATACGAAACTGGATGTGTTGAAAATGTTCTGCAAGTGGGTAAGTTTAAAAAATTATACATATATGTTAGGGAACAAAGAGGCACTAAGCCATAATCGCCGATCTTAGGATTAGGGCGAGGCAGCTGCTTAGCTGGACGTGCTTGCCGCGGGCGCAGGCTCCACGCTACGGCGGTCTCCGCAATATGTTACGCCTGACCCTGGGGGATGGATGGCTAGTCGAGTGGTTGTTGCTGACTCGTTGAAAATGCCATTGCCACCTAGTCTTGTCTGTAGTGATTCGGTCTGAAGATTTCGCTTTCAAGTTCAAGAGTTCTTTGTTCCGCTTGAAATTGTCACGTTCGTTAGAATTATTTTACGTCCAAAACAAACTTACATACGGGTACCGACCGCTGGCATACTTAATATTAGCTACGTCAGTAGGTGTAAAATAATAACCTTCTTCAGTCAGAAGAATCTGGCAAACATGTAAAGGTGATGTACCTGCTGTTGTAGATTTTAAATGGATTTAAAAAAAACGACTTACTTGAATAGTGAATTAGCTGAAGGATCTGTGTAAAGCTTTAGTAAAAACGTTCGTTTAGATCTGTTGGTTTATTTTGTCTTCCTTTTTTTGATCCAGAAAAGTTCAAGTTTTGTTTAAAATGTATGAATTGTTTAATATGCAAACCACTTTTTGATTTGAAGGAAGTATCTGTACTTAGTCTTAAGGATATGTTACAATTTTCTGGAACTGGGTGGTGGTATAAACATGCAGAAAGAAGTATAAGAGGAAACTGGTGAAGAGACTTGTTTGTTTCTTCATCAGTAAACATACAATACTAACTCTAGTAAATGTTATCTCTCCTGGATGAAAAGACTTCTAAATCTCTACTGTCTCTTCCATGTTTTAAAAATCAACCCTGGGCTCAGTGTGTGTATGCATAATGTGACTACTTAGAGAATTCGGTGATTATGTAACTCTGAAACATCTAGCAAACATTGTATATATGTTTTGGAAGACTTGCCTGGTGAATATTGTGTTGTTCGTCACGTAGTCATCTTTATATTGATAATATTTAGGCTAACAGTAAGCTCAGTTTTCATGATCAATGCATTAAAAAGACAACTAGTATATAAAGTAAATTTCAATAACTCTGTTAGTGGAAAATCAATCAGTAAAAATACAAATGACTACATGTTTGAATAACCTGACACCCCTTTATCAAAGTAGGGGCATAGGCAACCCCTTTATCAAAGGCACCTAATACACAGGACATTTTGATTACAAGAGGAGAAACCTACATGACCCTCTTTCTAAGTTGTGAAGTTTGTTTTCTAAGGGCAATATTAACAAGTATGTTAGATTGATAAAATGATCAGTGTTATGATTATTAGACACGTGCGTGGTGGTACTAATGCTTTGGACATGACAATATATTGAACTAATGTACTAATGGTAGTACTAATGCTTTGGACATGACAATATATTGAACTAATGAAACATTAGTTCAATATATTGTCATGTCCAAAGCATTAGTACTACCATTAGTACCATTAGTACATTAGTTCAATATATTGTCATGTCCAAAGCATTAGTACTACCATTAGTACATTAGTTCAATATATTGTCATGTCCAAAGCATTAGTACCACCATTAGTAGGTTACCTGTAAGAACAGTAATAAAAAAAATGTTTCTTATGCTTGTCAGATATTCTTAACCATAGTATAAAATAAAGTTTTCCAAGCATATTCTCCTCCCTCCCTCACATTTGAACAAAGTTAGGCGATCCTGGGTAGAGTGTGTCAAATCCTTGTTACTTTATAAGTTGAATTGATAGAGTTAAGATTTAGGCCTAGAACAAGTGTTTTTTTATAGTAGCTTATTTTTTGCCAGTGTCTTGGTTTGTCATCAAAATCATAAAATAATTATATCGAGAAGTTTATAGATTGCCCCCTGTGAATTTATTCTACAACAAGATCTTAGAAAGTACTTACAATTGTGGTTTAGATTTCACATTGTTAATTCCAGCTTTTTTTCTAACATAAATAACATTTGTTAGTTGATTATATAGATAGATTCTAATATTCTGTTAATAAAATATTTGGTATATTAGTTGATAAATTTCTTTGTTTTTAATGAAGCAGGAAGAATGAGACTTAGAATTTATGTCGTACAATTTGGAACATTGCTGTTTTTTTGTTTTTTGTGGGAAAACAACATCAGTTGGTCAATAATGGAGGACTTTTCAAATCATTTCAACAATTGAAGGTGCTGTATTGTTTATTAAAATCTGGTTGTAAACCCACAGTAGTTAATGATATTTAATTTATACTTTAAACAATAAGAAAAAATATTGTGCAAATGAAAATTTCAAAATGAGGATATACAGCTTCTAAGATGTGTATATCTATTTGTTAGGGAATTTTCTAAACATGAGTGTTCAAGAACAACACCATTTTTGACTCTTCATAACAGTGTGACTTTTCCTTCTATTAAAATAAATCAGTATTTCAAATAAGACATGTATTATTATTATAAAATTAGTGTGCAGCTATTTAATAAATACATTTTCTGCTGTTACATTATTGTTTTTAATGTATCGTCACTTAGATTAATTTCAAATTTACGTTTTGGTGTTCTGTATTTTATTAAATGTTCTTCCTTGTTTTAGTTGTACCTTTACATGATGGTTGGTTATACATAGTCAGACTGTTGGAAATAATCTAATCTATTGCATTAGGAAACAATGTGAAAGTTGATAGAGGTGGAATCACAATAAAGTTTCTGTTTGAGTGTGAAATTATGATTCATCAGTTTTGTCTTATTTCAAGTTTTAAAAACTTTAAACATTTGAAGTAAAAGGTCTGTGATGTGTGTTATCTTGAAGAAACTTGAAATATAAGTTTTAACCAGTGCACAGAGAAATAAGATTTCTAGAAATGCATATGTACGTATTATACATGTAAGTCTCTTAAAAACAGGTAGGTGCATACTATTATTTAAAATAAATATGTATATAATATATTTCAGCCAATAATCTTGAAGCATTGGAGTAATTTACCATATGTTTGGTACAGTGCCATATATATCGTATAGATACAGGTTTTATCTGTACATCTATGAAGAAATTAAGTTTTGAAATTTATTAATTTTTGTCAAGCTTTGTTTAAAAAAGAAATCACGAATATATTCCCATGTTCTGACTAAGGAAGCATTATATGTTTTTTTAATATAAAATGTGGTATACATGTCTATTGTTTAATTCTTCAGTGATTTTAAATGTACTTTCAAATTAATGTGATGTCAGTTGTGGAGGGAGAGACATGACTGTTATGCTTTGTAGACATGTTTAGGTGTCAGAATGTCAACAGCATAGATAGGTTTTAAATAGATGGCATGTATTAGAAAATACACTCACAACTGTGAGGTCTCTGTTATTATATTTCTGAAGTTTCATTGTCTACTCATGTTTAAAATATCAGTGTGGTAATAATTGAAACATTAAATATAAAGTTTCTGAAGCTACTGGTTTTAATCACAGATTTTTTATTTTCACCCCTTTAATTTGTAGTTGCAGCTGAAAGGCTAAGTACAGTAAACTGTACAAGTACAGTTGGTGAAAGACAGTGCAGATATGTATTAAATACACTTCCTGCTTGTAGTAAACAAAGATCCATTTGTGTAGGAAGAAACTCATACTGTGATGTTTTCTCTATGAAAGCTGTTTCTTCCTCTTACTTTGCTTTTTGAATTTCATATAAAGAAATGAAAGAACTTGTTTTACAACTAATAAAGTACTGAGTGAAAAAAAAATCCCTTATTATACCTTATGGTAACAAAAAAACAATTTTTTAATATTTTTATGGAACATGATTTAGAGAAACAGGGTGAAATTTTCTGTTTTTAACTAGATAAAATGAGCAGGCTGATTATTGTAAACTACAAAGCACACATGTTCAGACTTCTAAGTGACATTGAGACACTGTATACACGTACCAATCTACTAAGTGACATTAAATACACTATACATGTACCAGGCTACTAAGTGACATTGAGACACTGTATACATCTACCAGGCTACTAAGTGACATTAACACACTGTATACATGTACCAGGCTACTAAGTGACATTGAGACACTGTATACATGTACCAGGCTACTAAGTGACATTAAATACATTGTATATGTGTACCAATCTACTAAGTGACATTAAATGCACTGTATACATGTACCTTGCTACTAAGTGACATTAAATACACTGTATACATATACCAGGCTACTAAGTGACATTAAATGCACTGTATACATGTACCTTGCTACTAAGTGACATTAATACACTGTATACATGTACCAACCTACTAAGTGACATTAAATACACTGTATACACTTACCAATCTACTAAGTGACATTAAATGCACTGTATACATGTACCTTGCTACTAAGTGACATTGAGACACTGTATACATGTACCAGGCTACTAAGTGACACTGAGACACTGTATACATGTACCAGGCTACTAAGTGACATTAATACATTGTATACAT
>NW_013667974.1:73981-74736 GCF_000517525.1 Limulus polyphemus | reverse complement strand
TACATGTACCTTGCTACTAAGTGACATTAAATGCACTGTATACATGTACCTTGCTACTAAGTGACATTAAATGCACTGTATACATGTACCTTGCTACTAAGTGACATTAAATACACTGTATACACGTACCAAGCTACTAAGTGACATTAATACACTGTTTACATGTACCAGGCTACTAAGTGACATTAATACATTGTATACATGTACTAGGCTACTAAGTGACATTAAATACACTGTATATGTGTACCAACCTACTAAGAGACATTAAATACACTGTATACATGTATTAGGCTACTAAGTGACATTGAGACACTGTAGACATATACCAGGCTACTAAGTGACATTAACACACTGTATACATATACCAGGCTACTAAGTGACATTAATACACTGTATACATGTACCAAGCTACTAAGTGACATTAATACACTGTATACATGTACCAAGCTACTAAGTGACATTAAATACACTGTTTACATGTACCAGGCTATGAAGTGACATTATTACACTGTATATACGTACCAGGCTACTAATTGACATTAATACCCTGTATACACGTACCAGGCTACTAAGTGACATTAAATACACTGTATACATGTACCAGGCTACTAAGTGACATTAAATACACTGTATACATGTACCAGGCTACTAAGTGACATTAAATGCACTGTATACATGTACCTGGCTACTAAGTGACATTAAATGCACTGTATACATGTACCTTGCTACTAAGTGACATTAAATGCACTGTATAC
>NW_013667974.1:69980-72939 GCF_000517525.1 Limulus polyphemus | reverse complement strand
TGTACCAGGCTACTAAGTGACATTATTACACTGTATACATGTACCAAGCTACTAAGTGACATTAAATACACTGTATACATGTACCAGGCTACTAATTGACATTAATACCCTGTATACACGTACCAGGCTACTAAGTGACATTAATACACTGTATACACTTACCAATCTACTAAGTGACATTAATACACTGTATACACGTACCAAGCTACTAAGTGACATTAATACACTGTATACATGTACCAAGCTACTAAGTGACATTAATACACTGTATACATGTACCAGGCTACTAAGTGACATTCAGAGCTGCACATGATCTGATCCAGGTACATGAAATGTTTTAGATTGGTTCCAAATATAATTTTCTTTGAAAAATTTCTTGCAATGTTTTTTATTATTAAAATATTTTTTTGAGAATTTGTTTGAAAATTTTTATAATTAATCATTTCAACACAACCACTGTGAGTATTTGTTAACACTTCCCTGACAATTTATTCTTAACTTTTATGTACTAAAACTTTTAGAATTTTATTCTTTCGAAATTATTGATGATGTACAGATTTTAATGAAGTGAAAATCATTAATCATGGCACAGTGAATGACACCTAACTGTCGTGGTGTTCTTGAGGGACACCTAGCTGTCGTGGTGTTCTTGAGTGACACCTAGCTGTCGTGGTGTTCTTGAGTGACACCTAGCTGTCGTGGTGTTCTTGAGTGACACCTAGCTGTCGTGGTGTTCTTGAGTGACACCTAGCTGTCGTGGTGTTCTAGAGTGACACCTAGCTGTCGTGGTGTTCTCGAGTGACACCTAGCTGTCGTGGTGTTCTCGAGTGACACCTAGCTGTCGTGGTGTTCTCGAGTGACACCTAGCTGTCGTGGTGTAATTTTACCTCCAAATTTTATGGTGCTAGAATTTAATGAAACTAATTTATAGGTTAGACTATAAGTATGGTCTTTGTTGCTGTTGAATATAATGGCAAACAGCATTGTTTGTAAATGTAGACTCAACTTAACTGGTCTATTGAGATGGAAACGTTTTGTTGTTGTTTTTGGTAATGCAAGTGGCTGCCCTATAAAGATGGTTATATACACTAGCTGCTAGCAACTGGAAGTATCTTATACATATGGTGATGGTCTTTATTTAATGTGAGTTATATTTTAACTACAGAACTTGTTAATTCTTGGATTTTTTAGTTTGTTTTGAAGACAAAGTAGCATTTGTCCCGAATTGGTTAAATATGTTTTGTAGTTTTAAATCATACCACACATTAAATGGGCTATATGAAATACATAAAGAACAATGTTAAATAAAAGGGGACAATATTAACTTTGTCCATTTAGATAAATCCTTTGATGTTTTGACTGAGAAGTCTATACATGAGTAGTGTTTTATTTCATATGAAGGATGGCTAGGTTTTTAGGTAATGATATATGACTTTCTCTTGGTTCTTACCTACATTTTCATTCAGTGAATCATGGTAATATAATTGAAGATTTACTAAAACCTCATCATCATCATCATGTTGTTATAGATATTCATTCAAATAGTCTTGTAGTAAGTCACCTAATTTTACATATTCACCGGATTGAACCAACGTATTTTCAAGTTTTGGCTATTTATATCATTATTCTATAACTGGAATCTTTCATTTTGGTTAGCTTTATCTGTTACGTAAGCTCTTTTTAAGATATTCACTTTTTTGTATATGTTGTTTTTGTGTTACTTCTTATTATAAAGATGTTTTCAGCCAGTCATGTTAAAGCCTACCATAAGTCTATCTACTGTTAGGCTAACTAATTGTAGCTAAAAGCACAAATGATAAGTTGGCATTTGTTAACTAATGGTACTGTTGTAGGCTATGATTTTTTAAAATTTAAATGTTTGTATTGGTTTTGACCAGAAGGGGTTTTTAACATTGTCTAATGAATGTTTGGCAAATAACTGAAAATGTAGGAAATAATTTGAAAGATATAAAATCATGAGTTAGACCAGAGAGTTGACTCATTGATTATGAAGTGAGCCATTTAGTCAGTTAAGTTTTGTATTTTTTGACAAAATAATATAAATATAAGAAGTACAATATGTATGAGAAAGTTAACAACTAAGTAGATGCTATTTTTGTAGTTAGGCTTACGTAATCTTAGTTACATCAAACTAGTTGTCTAACACATTTTTATGTCATTCAAGTACTGTTTTATGTGTCCACATTAAATCATGTTTCTTCATCATGACTTTTAATACAGTGGGAAATAAATACTACCATTGTGGAAAGGAAAGAAACAATAGTGGTATCAGTTAAAAAATTATATTTATTTCAAGATTTGTTCCTGAAATATGTATATAGGTTTGGAGGTATCTTCTATAATACAGGTTCTAACTGTCCACACACACCTAGAGTGAAAACAGAATTATCTATAAGTGTATTATGAAATCATCATGACACCTAGAAAATTAAAGAATACAGTAGTAGCACACAAAAATCACTTTGGATATGATATAATATCAATATCTTTATAATCATACACACTAAATATAGTATTCTAACATCATACAAACAAAAGAAACTAAACACTTTTTATGACAGACAAACTGATATCAACTAAATATTATCAACAAATTCTAAGTTTCAAACCTCCTTCTTCCAGAACAATTACAAAGACACAAAATCCAACTAAAATCTTCAACTTCCTCATTGGGTAAAATTCATTAATGTCTGTATTCAAAATCATAAATAATATTCAACGTTAAACTGGTACACAATTAACAACTTTTTGAAGGCCATAGATAGGCCTAAATAAAATGTTTTTAATTGTGTACCAGTTTAACGTTGAATATTATTTATGATTTTGAATACAGACATTAATGAATTTTACCCAATGAGGAAGTTGAAGATTTTAGTTGGATTTTGTGTCTTTGTAATTGTTCTGGAAGAAGGAGGTTTGAAACTTAGAATTTGTTGAT
>NW_013667974.1:67012-69970 GCF_000517525.1 Limulus polyphemus | reverse complement strand
CAAATTTGAAACTTTCCTCAACAAATGACTGTATTTTTATTATAATAAAAGTAGTTTACTCGCTATTCAAATAACAATTATCTCGGGACTCAGCTTGTGAGTGAGCAAGATATTTTATTTGAAAGCTGTGCTCGCTATTGGCTCTTGCTGAGACTGTAAACCAATTAGAATGAACGACAAAGTCCCATTATTGAAGAGCATGTTAAAGTACGTGACTTTATAGGGAAATCTTAGGTTAGCATGTTTTTTCACTCGTATTAACAGTTTTGTTTTAGCGAACCTGATGTAGCCTTGCTGACAACAGAGACAAGTAAATTTATAATCATCAAATGATGACTGTAAAGCGGATATTTGGTATTTAAATGTAGAAACTTCAAGTAAATATGTTGTACTAACACTTATTAGATAATTATGAAGTTTTCTATCAGTTGATAAAAATCATTTCCCTCTATTCAAGGACTTACAAAAACTAGTTGTAAGTGGCTCACATATCCAGTTTGTAATTTCATTCAAAATCCTCGGGTTTAGGAGCTTTATCCTTTTTTATACTTCCCAATTTTTTCTTAACAGGCTCAGAATTAATATGATAATCTTGTTTGATCTTCTTTCCATATAGCAGCTGTTTAGGATGAAGAATATTACTTAAATCTTCATCCGTAAAAATTAAAGAAAAAATTAGAAAAACCCAGCCATCCAATAATCATCAGATATGAGGCTTTATTTATCATCTTTACTCCCATCCTGACATTTTGCCTTTCCTTAATGTGTTTAAAGAAAGTAAAAATTCACTAATAGATGATAACTGATTTAGGAGGAGTTGTTTAACACAAGTTCAACTTGTACGTACTTTACAATCACTACAACTTGTACGTACTGTACAATCACTGGTACATTGTTCAGTTCCATTTGACTTGTACGTACTGTACAATCAGTAGTGCATTGTTCAGTTCCATTTGACTTGTACGTACTTTACAATCAGTAGTGCATTGTTCAGTTCCATTTGACTTGTACGTACTTTACAATCACTGGTACATTGTTCAGTTCCATTTGACTTGTACGTACTTTACAATCACTGGTACATTGTTCAGTTCCTGTAATGTGCAAGGTTAAGTCTATTTTTAATTCTTCCTTTTGTTGTCTCAGTTTTTATATTAACTCCTAATTACTAGTAGGAACTGAACTTCTGTAAAATGATTGTTATGTGTAGTACGTGTTTGTAACTAATCCATAATTAATTTTATCAGGGTTTTTCTTATTGAGTTTGATTTTTAATTGTTTTGAAGAAGATTTATAGAAAATATGTACAGTCTTATGCATCTGTTTACAATATTTCAAACTGCTGAAAAACCACATGAATTTCCTAGAAACTGGAATAGTTCCATCTGGAGAAAGTTTATGTGTATTTGGACAAACAATATAGTCAGGTTATGTTACTGGTCACCACAGTTGTTTTATTGGACAAACAATATAGTCAGGTTATGTTACTGGTCACCACAGTTGTTTTATTGGACAAACAATATAGTCAGGTTATGTTACTGGTCACCACAGTTGTTTTATTGGACAAACAATATAGTCAGGTTATGTTACTGGTCACCACAGTTGTTTTATTGGTTATATTATTGGTCACCAAGGTTACTTTATTAGACAAACAATATAGTCAGGTTATATTATTGGTCACCAAGGTTACTTTATTAGACAAACAATATAGTCAGGTTATATTATTGGTCACCAAGGTTACTTTATTGGACAAACAATATAGTCAGGTTATATTATTGGTCACCAAGGTTACTTTATTGGACAAACAATATAATCAGGTTATATTATTGGTCACCAAGGTTACTTTATTGGTACAAACAATATAGTCAGGTTATATTATTGGTCACCAAGGTTACTTTATTGGACAAACAATATAATCAGGTTATATTACTGGTCACCAAGGATGCTTTAGATGGTCTTATTTGGTGTTTATTAACAATAGCAGCTTGAAATTATATTATGTTACAGTTATTATTATTATTTGTATAAAAAGTAATACAAGATTTTGGGTGAAAAAAAATCAATTTGTATTAAATTGCAGGACTATCTTTATAGCGTGTAGTGAAAACAGATATAAAAATTAACCAAATGTTCTAAGACTGAGGATCATGCTATCGTCCTATTACTGTGATTTTGCATACAAGTTTACATAGTGAAAGTTCAGTGTAAATAATAGAGTAGGTCAAGGTAAAACAAAACAAAAACTGATTACACAATCTTTTTCTCCTGTTATAGTACTGGATAATTACCAATACATCTGTAGTTCCATCAAGAACACAGCCAGCATATTGTCTTTCTTAGTTGTAACGATATAATGTTTCCTAAATGTCTCATGAATAAAGAGAATATAAAATAAGGCATTTTTGTTTTTATACTTGTGGTGTCTCTTCAAGTACCCTTTGTTTGCACGTGTATTAATAACAGTGGTTGTTCAAGCTAGGACACTCTACTGAGTGAGTGTACAAGTGATTTGTGGTATACATTTTGAAAGCGTTTGTCAGCTTTATGCGGAAAGCTGTGAAAAGAAATTGAAAAAACTGTCGTTGGGGGGGGGGGTTGGAATAAATGTACAGTCCCGTTTCTTGACTGTCGTAAATTACAGAATATATTATTTATTAAACGTGAAACCAAAATAAGTTTTAACTCGTGAATAGCCTTTCTTTTTTCATCATTATGTAAATTGTTATTTAGCTTATTTAAATTGTTATTTAGCTTATGTAAATTGTTATTTAGCTTATGTAAATTGTTATTTAGCTTATCTAAATTGTTATTTAGCTTATCTAAATTGTTATTTAGCTTATTTAAATTGTTATTTAGCTTATCTAAATTGTTATTTAGCTTATCTAAATTGTTATTTAGCTTATGTAAATTGTTATTTAGCTTATTTAAATTGTTATTTAGCTTATTTAAATTGTTATTTAG
>NW_013667974.1:60560-66657 GCF_000517525.1 Limulus polyphemus | reverse complement strand
ATCTAAATTGTTATTTAGCTTATCTAAATTGTTATTTAGCTTATTTAAATTGTTATTTAGCTTATCTAAATTGTTATTTAGCTTATCTAAATTGTTATTTAGCTTATGTAAATTGTTATTTAGCTTATTTAAATTGTTATTTAGCTTATTTAAATTGTTATTTAGCTTATCTAAATTGTTATTTAGCTTATGTAAATTGTTATCGGTAACATCATCGTCATTTAATATTTACTACCAAATGTGATACGGAGGGATGACTTATTTTGTGGTTTTTCCATCTTAACTTTGAAATATATCTGTAATACGTAAGTTGATGAAATAATAAAACGGGTTGAATCATCAAATAGTAATGACGTCTTTCTCGTTTTCTCACGTAAGAGTTGGTCTTTCCGACGCCCTTTGGGTAGTGTTCAGTTTGAGGGGCGAGAGTGGTGCCGTCATTTTATGTACGGGTTTGGAAAGAAGCTGTAGAATAGTTGTATAAGTTACCTTCCACAAAAGCTTACTATAGCACGTTGTCAACGTTCACATATGGTATGTTTGTAACGATTCAGTGTATCCACGTTTTTTTCTCTTTATTTCGTACACATCGAGACGTCTCTCTTCTATTCACGATGTTTACGAAACACTGGTAGATGGCTGTTATGAAGAATATATTCCCAAGTGTCGCGATCTTAGGGATGAGGGAACATTTTCGAGTCGCCGTTACGCAATAATGCAACGTTTCGTTAGTAAAAGACCTTTCACTTTTTATTAACGTTCGTTTCTAATAACGTAAAGCTTCATATATTTTGAATTAATTATAATACATATTATTTTCAACTCCGTGAGGTCACATTGTACATTTTGTGCTTTACTGACTGTGTCTCGAGACAAGCTTCTACTTCATATGTTGTCTCGAGCTCTCCCTTTTAAGCTCGCGTTAGCCGTGAATACGGTGCTTTTTGTACAGTTTTCAAAGCGTATACTGGCTGAGAGAAGGTCACTCACAATCTTGTGTTCACGAGAGATCCTCACGAGAATGGGGGGCGGGGAGTTTTTGTGTCTCAGTGTTGTTTGTGTAAAGGCGAGTCGCAGCCGTAATCTTCATCACGTGACACTGTATGTGCACCTAAGATATTTAATATTTATAAAAGTAACGCATCGTCTTTTCGATAGTTTACTATTTACTAGTAGTGCTAATTTGAACCCTTTTGTACTTCGATGGCTTGCTCCTGTAAGTCTCACACTTTTAACATTGTTTAGCCGACTTCCTTAACGTTATGGCGTAATTAAATAAATCTCTGAGTTAAATATAATGATAGTTTTCGTTTATTTATAAGCTTTAACAGAAAATATTAAAAGCTACCTAAATAAAAAATACTTTATCGGTTTAGAGCTGTTCCAATTTGTTTGATATTGCATCGCCCCGAAACGCAACAGACGTACCTACATTCTGCGCGTAATAGGAGGGTAATATATATTGTTTTGTAGGGGCAACGTCAGAGAGCAAATCAGGGATTTAAGACAGTTACCATGGCTCTTCAAGCTCGTTAATTTGTGTTTAAGCGAATTAAGTATGTATTGAATAAGGCCGTTAAACGTATCCACGTAATTTCTATTTCCAGAGACTTTTCAGTAAATCAAGCTTATTCGACAGAATCTTACCAAAAAAATTAATAATATTGAGTGCTACCTTTCTAGATATTATCCAGGCTTTAACGTGACGTAATATTCACGGTTAACCCTGATCTACTCAGGTAAGCCCCAGGTGGCTTGAGACCCCGCGGGTAAATTATCGAACACGCAATATTTCAGGGAATACCCGTGTAACGGGTCGGAGAAAGCGTCGTCATTACATAATTCAGAGTGCAGGGCCCTATTAGACTTACTCTTTAAATAACAGAGGATGCGTGGTTGGTTAAATAGTACATAATATAGTCGCTCCCGGTGTCGGAGTGTAGCTGGCTTTACTCGTTAAACCGGTAAGCGTATTGTGCGGTATATATTTCGTGTAGAGTAACGTGTACAGCATACTGGATTTTTTTTATGAGTATTATGCGTATAACAAAATGCTCCCTCTGGAGACAGAAGAGTGAACTGGCTCTAATCGAATAGTTTTATGTTAAAACAAGATCGATGTTTTAACTAGAATGTTCGCCGTACTTCAGCAGCCTAATTTAAAAACGTAATGTCGAGTAGCTGAACGTACTATTACTAAATTTTAAATTCCAAAAACTTAATAAAATCTAGCCTTATACACGAGTTATCACAGATATATGCTGGCTAACAAAATTCTTATCATTTAAAGTAATCTTATATAGACTAGCACAAAGAAACTGTTGACTTGTTGTAAAATCTTATGTTTACCACGAGACGTTCTAAGACAGCCCTGAAGTGTGAATTGTAATAATTATATTTAAACTCGTAACTCCCTTCAGCGTTGCTTTGAGCATTAATGGCTGTAAATATGAGCATTTTACAAAATGAACTGATCGTCGTACGACGAGAATCAAAGGTACACGACCTGAATATTTGATTAATTATAAGGGTTTATTTGTATTTTAGTTTTTACTGCGCGGTCGTTGTTGGGCAGGTGAAAACCCTGAATTTGGTAAGATATGATAAAATTCACACTCTTTGTTCGCTAAATATACGACGGCTTCGACTGTGTGTTTCCCGTAACTACGCCTATATTACCTATCAATCATTTTGTAAATATTTGTTTTGTTGTGGAACTTGTACGTATGATTTCTTCATTGTCTTTATAAATGGTGGGCGGTCGCAAGTGTGCCAACGAGTTTTCTCAACAATAAGAAATAATTTAACGCTGAAACTGTACAGCTAATTAGCAGTGAAATTTATTCACTATTATTATACAACTTACAGCGTGAAGTACTGTTGTAAACCGTATTTTAGGTAGAGGGCGCCTGACGTTAAAGTAGTTTATGTTCTAGGTGACGTCAGTAAAGTCGAGTAATGTAGACGGATATTTGGAAGTAAATTGTCAGATAAAATACGAGGTAATCAGTCAGTCAGTTAGTAAGTTAGCAGTATTTCCTTAGCTCTACAACATACAAACTGTGTACAAATGATACTGTGATAGTAGCGAACTTGTTATTGTATTGTTCTTGGCCTTATTTTTACCAAATAACTAAAAAGAAACAGCCCAACGAATGAATAACGTTACAACAGTTTGTTTAATGTTGACTACATAATTATTGTATTTCAATAAAACAACCGAGTCATCATTTTTTACAACAATATACTTAACCGTCTTGCGTTGTTCACAAAGCACGAGTTAACTATGAATAATTATTTATGAACTGACTTTATTTTATGTAGGTCTCATTAAAATTTAATAAGGAACATTGTCACGTGTTATCGTATTGTATTATATTCTCTCAGGCCCTGCGTGTATTCTGTTTCATCGTTATACAATAGCAGAGTCAATAAGTTGTTAGGAAGTGTATTATATATAGTCTTATGATAGATTATGTGCATAAGTTTAAAAAAAGTACACGTAACTTGCTCTACGAATTTCAGCACAAGATTCTGAAGCACGTGCCCATGACGTCGCTCATTTTATCAGATCAAAAAATTGGCACTTGAAGAAACAAGACATGATTGTACTGTTGCAGGAAACACTAGCGATAATTAGTGGGATTCGGTAGAATGTGTGTTTCTTAATAAGTTATTAATTCTGTGTCAACAAAGTCGTGAACTCACAAGCAATTTGGTACAAAAAATAGGTAAAAAAAACGTTTAAACAATCCGACACAGAATCCAGCAGTAATTCTGGGGTTAAACTAAGGAAAATGGCATTTAAAAGGTGGGTCCCTTAGTATTATTTAAGGCGAAATATATTGAGTATTTATATATACACACACACACACAAACAAAACAGAAAAACCTAGGACTAACGTTGGGCTAATTGTTTAGGAAGACCTTTTGTAAACCTAAATCTTGTTATTTAACGTGTTTTAAAAACCTACATTTACAAAATGCATGTTAACACGACACACATGTTTGATTTACTTGACTGATGTAAAATGGAACGTCACGAGCTGTGTTGCATTTCTTCAGCAATTAAAAAAAACAAAAAACAAATAAACTCGTGATAGTTGGAGATAACAAAACATTTTCTGAAAATATGGTTTTTACAGGCCTGGAAACAACTTTGTACCGGTTCTCTGTTTTTAAAATAATAATTTTATACTTTCAATATATATTTGTGTGTTCTGTAGCAGTGACAAGTAATCATATATCAAAGACTGGTCAGTTGTTTGTTAATAATTATAACAAAGATTGATGTACACTGAAGAACTAATTAATAATTTAAGTTTGGAGACGGCTTGACTGGATAATGACATTCTCACATTTGTGTTACGAAGTGTGTAGATGGTTGTACGGTACGATAGACTTAAGGTGATGGACGAGGGAGGGAGGGAGCGTATTGGAAAGATATACGTAGAATATCAGAGTAAACGTTTAGACTTCACAACCTCGAGTAATCGCCCTAACGAATTAAAACTTGATCATTTAGCAAGTAACTTAATTCGGGAATGATCCTTTAGGTAACCTGTGTTTATATAATTGTATAGTTTACAGTGATTCTTTAGATAACCTATGTTTATATAGTTGTATAGTTTAGAGTGATCCTTTATGTAACCTGTGTTTATATAGTTGTATAGTTTAGAGTGATCCTTTAGGTAACCTGTGTTTATACAGTTGTATAGTTTAGAGTGATCCTTTATGTAACCTGTGTTTATACAGTTGTATAGTTTAGAGTGATCCTTTATGTAACCTGTGTTTATATAGTTGTATAGTTTAGAGTGATCCTTTATGTAACCTGTGTTTATATAGTTGTATAGTTTAGAGTGATCCTTTAGGTAACCTGTGTTTATATAGTTGTATAGTTTAGAGTGATCCTTTATGTAACCTGTGTTTATATAGTTGTATAGTTTAGAGTGATCCTTTAGGTAACCTGTGTTTATACAGTTGTATAGTTTAGAGTGATCCTTTAGGTAACCTGTGTTTATACAGTTGTATAGTTTAGAGTGATCCTTTAGGTAACCTATGTTTATATAGTTATTGTTTCGTAAGTTACTATTCAAACTGAGTATCTTTGCTGTGATATTTATGTAAAACCGTTGAAGGAATGTGTACTTTCATATGAACACCGACTCTACTAGATAGTGTTTTCCCTACAGAAGTTTATCTGAATCCTGAGTGTTCTCCCAGGGCGCCACCTTGACGGACCTTCACCTAACAGTCTATATATTAATTTCAACCCTCCCCGCCCCAGTCTCCGAGAGACTCGATGTCTAGAATTGTGACACATCATCTTCTTCTTCGGGCTTCCACGAAACGGAAGAAAGAATGCCTCATTCCAGAACTTCCGACACACCAAAGAAAACCTTTTTCACGCTAACACTTAGTTTTCTAGCATCTACACTCACACAGTAATCTTACACAGTTCCTTTACAGGCAGTGAAGTAATACCGAAAAAAGTCTCGTGGCCCTCCGATCAACGAGATTTTATTTGAAAATAGACGAGAAAGTGCGATAGTATTACACTTTTATCTGTAAAATATTGTTTGCTTAAGATGGCGTTTTTCTTACCACCTATCGTATGATGGCGAAATGACGAGAAGGTTGTTACCCCTGAGTTCTCCTTTTAATACCTTAGAAATAGCTGTTATTATTTATCTGGTTGTTTAAGGGAACATTTATTAATTGTCACATCTTTATTTATATGATAACCCCTCACCATTGGCTGTGTTGTATCACGTGGATCGAACATCAAGATATGTGTGATGTATATTACTCACACACATATAACGAATTCAAAAGTTGTTTGTAGTATTTCAAAGATTTATCTATAAAATATCGTTACGTGACAACTAATTTATGCCCCCCTGAATCTTTAAGTCCCTTAAAACAAAACTTAGAATATATTACCGGCGTTCTTCTGAAATAACTCAACAGCTTGTTGATATATGAGAGGGATCAGTAAAGCTTTCTCATACCCGTTCTTATGTAAGATTACTTAAGCCTAATTATTTACAGTTCGTCCATTATATATATATATATATATATATATATATATATATAT
>NW_013667974.1:59579-60550 GCF_000517525.1 Limulus polyphemus | reverse complement strand
TGAAAGAAAGTTTAGCGTGGTATCCACTCGATGACCGCCCTCTCCTCCCCCACACACCTCTGATATATATGTTAGGGGTAGTTTGCGCTATTTGAATGGTTATTAAGTAGTTATAATTTAATCAAGATAATCCTTAAAATATACGTATTCTTACACCTAACTTAAAAACCTTGTATCAACAACATATTTACCATCTTGCAACAGGAATGAACAGGATCTATTTACCATCTTGCAACAGGAATGAACAGGATCTCTTCAACACCTTACAATACGGATAACCAGGATCTTTTCACCATCTTGCAACAGCGACAGTCAGGAAGCAGAAGGGGTAATCGTCGGGGGTTGGAGGGAGTCAATTTAGATCCTGTTCATTCCTGTTGCAAGATGGTAAATAGATCCTGTTCATTCCTGTTGCAAGATGGTAAATAGATCCTGTTCATTCCTGTTGCAAGATGGTGAATAGATCCTGGTCATTCCTGATGCAACTTGGTGAAGAGATCCTGTTTATTCCTGTTGCAAGATGGTGAATAGATCCTGGTCATTCCTGATGCAACTTGGTGAAGAGATCCTGTTTATTCCTGTTGTAAGATGGTGAAGACGTCCTGTTCATCCCTGTTGTAAGATGGTGAAGACGTCCTGTTCATCCCTGTTGTAAGATGGTGAAGACGTGCGGGTCATCCCTGTTGTAAGATGGTGAAGACGTCCGGGTCATCCCTGTTGTAAGATGGTGAAGACGTCCGGGTCATCCCTGTTGTAAGATGGTGAAGACGTCCGGGTCATCCCTGTTGTAAGATGGTGAAGACGTCCGGGTCATCCCTGTTGTAAGATAGTGAAGATATCCCGATAATCCCTGTTACAAGGTGGTGAAGATATCCCGATAATCCCTGTTACAAGGTGGTGAAGATATCCCGATAATCCCTGTTACAAGGTGGTGAAGATATCCCGATAATCCCTGTTACAAGGTGGTGAAG
>NW_013667974.1:50392-58817 GCF_000517525.1 Limulus polyphemus | reverse complement strand
GTTGAACACGTATGTTGTGCACTCCAGAGATATAAAGGGTTGACGGTGGTGGTAAGAATTCAACAAGTTGTTCTTGTATATCTGCGTTGGTTGAACACGTATGTTGTGCACTCCAGAGATATAAAGGGTTGACGGTGGTGGTAAGAATTCAACAAGTTGTTCTTGTATATCTGCGTTGGTTGAACACGTATGTTGTGCACTCCAGAGATATCAAAGGGTTGACGGTGGTGGTAAGAACTCAACAAGTTGTTCTTGTATACCTGCGTTGGTTGAACACGTATATTGTGCACTCCAGAGATATCAAAGGGTTGACGGTGGTGGTAAGAACTCAACAAGTTGTTCTTGTATACCTGCGTTGGTTGAACACGTATGTTGTGCACTCCAGAGATATAAAGGGTTGACGGTGGTGGTAAGAATTCACTAATCGGATTATAATTGTCCGATGTGTAATAAGAGTGATGGTGAGATCCCACTATTCGGTCTGTCAACAGTAGTCAAGGGTTGACTAGTTCCCGTTATTCTAGTATATCGCTTCCAAATTAGGGATGACTAACGCAGATAGCCAGTGTGTTGCGAGAAATGCAACAAACAAACCACTCATAGTTTTGTAGCGTAAAATAGTATTATAAACCCGGTCCAGTTAACATTTTGTGTCGTACTTGTTAATTGAAATATCACAAGTTCAGAGGTTTATCACATATAGCTTTGTATTGTTTCAGTGAGTCAAACTTTGCAGTTTCATGTATAGTAATAGTAGTATAATTTGAAACATGAAACATACTTACAAACCCGTATCAGGATGAAGTACCATCACACATCGTAGCGAGACCAATGACTTTAGCTGTGGGAAAAACCAGGTTTACCACGCGTAATGACGCATGTAGATTACGTACTTCCGCAGGGTCCTCGAAAGTGTTCTGTTTAAAAAGTAAGTAAGACCCAGAATGAAGCCTAACAAATATTTCAAGTTTATATGTCATGCTGTGTTGTAGCTTACAGAGTGGATAATTCTTCTCGCGATTCGTGGCATGAGCACGTTTTACGGACGTCACGACAGTACAAATTTCAATGTTAAACGTCACATATGTGACGTCATTTTAGTGTCTACTGACTGACTGACAACTCACTACTGTTAAGTGGTGCGAGTGATTAAAACAGGAGACTTCTTCCAGGCGGCCTTCGGGGAAACTAACGCTGATTTAGCTGGGTTCATAAAGCTGGAAACTACAATACTAAGTTCTTCGTTGTTTATTATCTAGTATATGCGTCAAATATATCGTCATTATTTTGTCTCTCTTGCTGTCACAAGTAAAACTGTCAGCTCTCGTAGTTACTTGTTTATTACATAATAGGGTAGGATGTTGCCTGGTGGTTAACGTATAGGGCCGCTTATCGGAAGGCTCATAGTTCAAAACGTGATGCTAGGGACTTTAGAAGTGATAGTCAATTCCAATTATTTGGTTCAAAGAGCGGAACTAAGCTCCTAAAGCGTAGGTAATTCTGACTGGATGGCCTCTTTCTGGTCAGTAGTTCAAAATTAGGGATGGTTGAACTTAAACCCTGAAGGTGTCGTCCAATTTGAAAAATTCGATTTTCTATTTATTTCTGTGAATCTACTGAGGACTTAAACGTGTAGACAGCGTTAAACCTATATAGTGACGTAATATCGGTTAGTAGTGGTTTTACTACGCTGGATACTGAGTACGTGTCCTACCTCTATAGGTACGATACAGAATTTCACTGGTGTTGTGATCTTTAATTAACAGATGACAATATTAATTTCTAAACCTTCTGTAGCCACATATCTTTCATTATTGTTCCTATCTTTGTGGCAGTGGTATGGAACATTTAGTGTGGCTCACATACTCACCACTGGCCCAAAGATCATAACCACGTTAAATGTTACATACTCACCACTGGCCCAAAGGTCAGAGCCACATTAAATGTTACATACTCACCACTGGCCCAAAGGTCAGAGCCACATTAAATGTCACATACTCACCACTGGCCCAAAGATAATAGCCACATTAAATGTCACATACTCACCACTGGCTCAAAGATCATAACCACATTAAATGTTACATACTCACCACTGGCCCAAAGATCAAACATTTAACGTGGTTATGATCTTTTGCCCAGTGGTGAGTATGTAACATTTAATGTGGCTATTATCTTTGGGCCAGTGGTGAGTTTGTAACATTTAATGTGGTTTTGATCTTTGGGCCAATGGTGAGTATGTAACACTTAATGTGGCTATTATCTTTGGCTCGATGAGCATACGCACACGGGGAGTGAAACACATGTTCATCTAAGTGTTCGTTTTTTGTATTCTGAAAGGACAGAGAAATACGTTGAGAAGTGGGGGAGGAAGTGTGTAAAGTTGGCTTCATTATTACTTTGCTAATATTTGGTTCTGATCTGTATAGTTTTAATTAGAAGCCATTGACAGTACTTAACAAGCTATTCCTAATAATAATATGTAACAGCGCAAATAATTTTATTCGAGAAATGGACAAGGGTTTGTTTTTGAAGGCTGAGTCAGTTTCATTAGCGTTACTTTTCGTTCCGCTGGTCAAACATCTGGCTGTCCTCCGAATACGTGAGTGGCTAATATTAACTTGTTTTACAGGGAGTTCACCTTGTTACTAAAGCTGCCTAACATTATAAGTGGCTAATATTAACTTGTTTTACAGGGGGAGTTCACCTTGTTACTAAAGCTGCCTAACATTATAAGTGGCTAATATTAACTTGTTTTACAGGGGGAGTTCACCTTGTCACTAAAGCTGCCTAACATTATAAGTGGCTAATTGTTTGTATGTCCTTTTTTGCATAGTGAGTAACGAAGCTTTAAGAGACCTGAATCGTCGTTATGACCTGGAGAGCTTGTTATATATACCCCCCCCCCCAAAAAAAAAGATGGTGAGGGAGAGAGAAAGCAAGTATTTATAAAACTCACTTAACAAGCTGTTGCTACGTCCGATGGTTACCTGTGATGTAAAATATTGTCAGACTTAAACAACTTCGGTTGGTTACCGGAAGTTGAAAGTGTTCAACAACTAACGTTTTAGAATCCTGAATGTATTTCATTCCTATTCCGTGTTTGAATCGTGGGTTCTTTTTGATCACTTGTTTAGTGGATCTCCTACAGACTAGTATGATGAACCACGTGTATAACACACGTGGATTTGATATATAACGTCGTCTATCAGTCACAAAGGTTGCTTCAATTTACAGGCGCTCTTACCCACTGGTTACTTAGCAACTGTAAGCCTCCTCCTCCTGTGCATCATTTGAGGGTGCATCTTGTAATTTTATTAACGTTAAACTATGAGTCATCGTATTGAACGGTGAATCGCGAGATTTACATCCGGTAAATCCAAACATCTGTATTGTTGCATATAACGATCTATAATTAAGAGAGCTGATGTAGTATATGAAGAACAAGCTGATTTGGTATTCGTGTTGTAAATTGTAGTTTATTAAACGGTAACCAGACTAGATACATTAGGCCTAAAATTTGTGATAAAAATTACCTTAACTCCAGTTGCTTTTTCCATATTTTTCTTAATTTGTCCATGGAGGATTAAAATTAAAAGTTGTACCTTTTGTCTCTCATAAGTCGCTGTCTTTGTTCTTCGTCGGAACTGGTCAATAGGTCTGGAAGATAAAATACAAACGATGTACCTTTTGTCTCCCACAAGTCGCTGTCTTTGTTCTTCGACAGAACTGGTCAATAGGTCTGGATGATAAAAATACAAAAGGGGTACCTTTTGTCTCCCACAAGTCGCTGTCTTTGTTCTTCGACAGAACTGGTCATTAGGTCTGGAAGATAAAATACAAAAGGTGTACCTTTTGTCTCCCACAAGTCGCTGTCTTTGTTCTTCGATAGAACTGGTCAATAGATCTGGAAGATAAAATACAAAAGTTTCTCAGAAATGACATTTTTAAAGTTGGCGAAGCATTAAAACTAATAGGCTTAAGACTTATGATAAACGTCATGTAAATTGCAGATTTGTATCACACATTTTAACCGAAACGTAAACAACAACATGCCAGACTTCAGGGAGAAAGTAATGCTACGTTGATGTTTAAACCGAAACGTAAACAACAACATGCCAGACTTCAGGGAGAAAGTAACGCTACGTTGATGTTTTAACCGAAACGTAAACAACAACCTGCCAGACTTCGGGTAGAAAGTAACCCTACGTTGATGTTTTAACCGAAACGTAAACAACAACCTGCCAGACTTCAGGGAGAAAGTAACGCTACGTTGATGTTTTAACCGAAACGTAAACAACAACCTGCCAGACTTCAGGGAGAAAGTAACGCTATGTTGATGTTTAAACCGAAACGTAAACAACAACCTGCCAGACTTGGGAGAGAGTAACGCTACGTTGATGTTTAAACCGAAATGTTAACAACAACCTGCCAGTGTCCAGGGAGAAAGTAACGTTAGGTTACTGTTCAACTGAAGAATTCTGTTAGAGTGAACGATTGTTTTAATTTCTATCTGGACGATAGCGGGTATATTCACCGGGAAAATAAGGTTACATATAAATAAGCTAAACTAATAGTCGTTAGTTTAGCATATTAAGTTTGCCTTTTGATTCTAAGGGACCGATGATACATCGACAAGTAATTTAATCTGTGTGATAGTGTGAACAATTATGGAAGACGTGTAAAAAATAACTTTTTTATTTCCCTGTCATTAAGTGTTTGCTTGTAATTAAGCCCAAAGCTACACAATGGGCTATCTGTGCTCTGCCCACCACGGGTATCGAAACCCGGTTTCTAGCGTTCAAAGTCCGCAGACATTCCACTGTGCCACTGGGGGGGGGGGGCGTCATTAAGTGTAATTTTTTGTTTTTGTAAGCAACTGAATCACTTACATCATTTGTTGTTAACCTTTCTACTTAAACTGATGTAGCTCTCAGAGAAATAGTTTTCCCCCCACTATTTTACTGATCATGGGACTATATAGTTATTACTTGCAGCAATATTTTCTCTGAAAAGAAGGCTTACTGGGAGAGTAGTTAATAGCGTCGATTGGACGTAATTGCAGAACTAAACTTGTATCGGTATCGTGTATAAAAGTTAAGAGATATTGTTCGTGTAGGAAACAAGGGCGTGTTATTCTGAAAATCATATCAGGACTACCGAGTTTTGCCTTTCGAAATTCGTGACTTGAAATCTCTACTACTTTTATAGTTTCCAAGTTTATTTATTGTTACCACTACTACCTTCTGAGATGTTAGAAAATATCATTCTTGTATGTGAAACTTGAAGACTAGATAAGTGGTTTTTATTTTTATATTATCAACATGAAGTTCGGTACATCCTGCATATTTTGACGACTTTTATATAAGCTTGTTATTCAAGGCCTGCAAAAACCCGTAATGAATACCATCGTTTTTAACTCATTTCCCCAAAATGGAGCGGAAGTACACCTGTTTTAACCACTCCCACCACTCTACAGTAGTGTATTGTCTGTCAGTCAGTAGACACTAAACTGACGTCACATAAGGCACGCTTGACGTTGCAATTTGTACTGTCGTGACGTTAGTAAAACGTGCACATGCCATTAATTACGAGAAGAATTATGCACTCTGTAGGTTACAACACAGATGACATACGAACTTGAAAAGCAAGAAATGAAAATATTTGTCGGTCTTAATTTTGTTTTTATTTACTCTTTTAGCTTTTGGGCTTAATTACAAACAAACAAACAATTGTTTGTTGCGAAGTAGCTTTCACATTGACTTTCGTCATTAAAATATGTAAAAGTATATAATTTGGTTTATTTCTTACTGTAAGTGACTTCTATGGCTTCTATAGCTTTGGGGGGGGGAGAAGGGGGGCGAACTGAGATTTATTTCAGAAATTAAGGCATCTTCGTGTGGTTTTTCAGTGTTTTCATCCATTCAATTTTGATATTTTGACCTTACCGTTATCTGTTGGTGAGAGTTTATCTTGAACCCTGTCAGGCCCGTGTTTGTACCTTTGTTTAACATTTCATTCACGTGTATTATGATCCTTACTGTTAAATAGATATTGTTCGTTGAAGACAAGGCAATTGTCGCGCACACACAAATAAATCAATGTATATATATAAAAGCTAAGTGTCAGTCACGCTCGATTTCTCCGAATTTCGTGAATTACACAAGCCCAATTCCACCTTTTCCCTATAATACTTTCTCTTTTGATTTTAGTTGTATTGAATCGCTAAAATAAGTGTAAATGTCTCTTAAATTTGGCCACTTTTTCTGCTATATAAAAGTATATCAAGGAGAGAGTTCCTAGGGCCAGATCAGGCATGGCGTTACGTGTGTGGCACCACATCATCCACATCATTATGACGTCAAACTAAGTAGGATCTGAATAGGAAAGCCGGGAAGACTTCTGTGAAAAATAAGTCAAAATTTAGCGAAAGTCTTTGCCTGGGAATTATTACGAAAAAAGCCTTTGTTAAAACAGACTGAATATACCAATTATCTGTAGGGAAGAGGACAGTATTACCTCAGAAGAAGAACAGGTGTGTGTGTGCAGTCACATGGTCATCGCATGTTTCTATTTTTTATCCAGTTTTGGTCAGTTATATGTAGTGAATTCAGGAACAATATGTAGCATGTTCCTGGGAAAGGAAATTTTATATTTCTTTTGTGTATTTCCAGTTTTATACGGAATAGTTTTGGATTCCAGTGGTTCCCGCCATTTTTTACGGGCTTTTACACTAGTCCATAACATAGCCAGTAATTTTATCCCAGGCTGTAATGGAGGTACATTTGTTCGGAGATATATTCGGTAAAAATCAAAGGTTAGGTTGTTAAATATGGATGATCTAGTCAAGACCATTGTAATGAACAGTTAGTTATCTGAAATGTCAAGCATGATCAGAAATGTGCTGGTCTGTGGATCCGAGAGTCCTGTGTTCGAGTCCCATGTCAAAAAAAAAAAGAGTGCTCCGCACTTTGCGTTCGTAAGTGCGTTGTGTGATTAGAGAAACCCAACAATTGGCGGGGGGATCTTTACCAGTGTCCTTTCCTCTAGGCTATCAGATTAAAATTATGAATTGCCTATGTGTAGCATTTCGCGAATATTCTAAACAATCACTTCTTTTTCTTATCATAATTGGTTCAAATATTATTAGTTTTGGAAGAACGTCTGGAAGTGAGCCCGTGATGCTGTGATAGCATGGATACACTTTTCGAACAGCTGTAAGGGTAGGACTCAGAGGAATGTGGTGGCACGATTTTTGTATCACCACATACACATAAAATCGAATAGCAGAAATGCTATAAAGGCTGTACAGAAGGTCAAAGTGATTCTGTGTAATATGTAAAGAAACTTCGTGTAAAGAACGTTCTGTGGTTTTATGAGATCTAAACACTATAAATCTTTTAGCCAAATCCAGATATGTTAACCGTAGCGAAGTGACCATCCACGTGTTTATGAATCCGGTATATATAATTAGGCTTAATTAAGTACGACACTTAAGGCTTAACTATCTTTCACACTGTGATTGCGGGTAAATAATCTGAAAATAATAAAAAACGGAAGTTTAATTTGGGGATTTCCTGTTTCTTAATCAAGTGTTAATGTGATATATATATATATATATATATTTATTTATTTATATAGTTAGGACTAACTAACTCTCCTGAGCTGGCCGAACCTCATGAGATATTATTGGGATTACGGCCGAAAGTATAGTTAACAGTGAGGATACTCAACTGTTGAAACAATGCATTCTAATCTTTATAAATAAGAACGCAAGGAAAGTGCGTTTAATTAAACATACTGATGGTTAGGGTGATTTTTTTAGTTTCGCTCTAAGTACGAAGTTAATATTAGTTATAAGTAAGCTCGTAATTAATGATCGGAGAACAGTTGATTGGCACTTGAAATGGTGACTTGGGAGTTTTAGTAATTATCTTTATTCGTATCGTTTCTTTAGTTCGTTCTTTAAATAGATGGTAGAAAAGAGGGAAGTGTACGAACAAAATGTTGAACATTCCTCAAGTGTATACGTCACAAGTTACGTGAATCTTTCTTTACTGGAACTAGTATATACGAAAGTCATCTCGCGCGTTTAACAGGTAGAAAACAAAACGGTCGTCAGATGCCGTGCGATGTTTTTAAAATACCCCACACGTCCTTGCTTGTTTGCTGAACCGCAGTGTAGTTGCATTGTTTCACAAACACACAGTATGATACGTAAATTTACAAATCTCGCGTCTCGAGGTAGATATTATGTCGTGTTGAAAACTTATGAATTATCGTTTTTTTTTTATTGCCAAATTTTTCTTCTTCTGGTTGTAAATATCTTTTAAAATTGTATTGGTTGTTTTAGAGGCAACTACCACGTAGAAAACAGACTGTGAACGTTTGGTGGGGTTTGGAATCTTCTGGGTTCTTGAACCTCTAA
>NW_013667974.1:47637-49923 GCF_000517525.1 Limulus polyphemus | reverse complement strand
TCAGCCGTGCAGGCGTTATAATGTGACGGTCAGTCCCACTATTCGTTGGTAAAAGAGTAGCCCGAGAGTTGGTGGTGATGACTAGCTGCCTTCCCTCTAGTCTTACACTGCTAAATTAGGGACGGCTAGCGCAGATAGCCATCGTGTAGCTTTGCGCGAAACTCAAAAACAAACCAGACCATTTTCTAAGATCCGGCATGGCCAGGTGGTAAGGGAGCTCGAGCTCGCAATCTGCGGGTTCGAATCCCCGTCCCACCAAACATACTCACCCTTTCAGCCGTGGGGACGTTATAATGTGACGGTCAATCTCACTATTCGTTGATAAAAGAGTATCCCAAGAGTTGGCTCTAGTCTTACGCAGATAGCCCTCGTGTAGCTTTGTGCGACATTAAAAAAACAAACAAACAAACCATTTTTTTTGTAACGTCTGATAGACGGGATGTCCATAATGCTTTTTGAAGTTTCTCACCAGAGACATTTTTGTTAAAATGATACTTGCCAGGGGGGTGGCTGGGTGGGTTCGATATTATTTTTTAATTATAGGTACTTGTAGTTCTATATAGTTGTGATATAGTATGAAATGTCACCAAAGAATAATTCACCGTTCAGTTTACGTTTTAATAAGTATTTATAAGACCGATTGAATAGGTATAAAAGAGGATACGTTGCTTTTTACACTATTGTACCAGAGACAACCCCCAGTCTTCGTATTCTCTCTTAACCCCTCCCCCCAGGAAAAACGTCTTGCCTAACGATGTTTGAAAAGTGCCCTTTTTTGCCAGTGAGCCCCTGACAGCCTATTGTACTTTTTAGGCGTTCATTTAATATAGTGTATACATAAGATGATATAAAAATAACCAAGGAGCAAATTTCCCTTAACGAGAGGTTTCGTGTTGGTGAGTTTTTTTTATCATCTTTGGTTTTTTATCCACTCTAACTCTGTTCTATTAGAGGACAAGTATCTCAGGTTTCAGCAACGGTGATTTTTATCATCTTTGGTCTTTTATCCAACCTAACTTTGTTCTATTAGAGGACATGTATTTCAGGTTTCAGCAACGGTGATTTTCATCATCTTTGGTCTTTTATCCACTCATACTTTGTTCTATTAGAGGACAAGTATTTCAGGTTTCAGAAACGGTGACTTTCATCATCTTTGGTCTTTTATCCACTCTAACTTTGTTCTGTTAGAGTACAAGTATTTCAGGTTTCAGCAACGGTGATTTTTATCATCTTTGGTCTTTTATCCACTCTAACTTTGTTATATTAAAGGACAAGTATTTCAGGTTTCAGCAACGGTGACTTTTATCATCTTTGGTCTTTTATCTACTCTAACTTTGTTCTATTAGAGTACAAGTATTTCAGGTTTCAGCAACGGTGATTTTTATAATCTTTGGTCTTTTATCCACCCTAACTTTGTTCTGTTAGAGTACTAGTATTTCAGGTTTCAGCAACGGTGACTTTTATCATCTTTGGTCTTTTATCTACTCTAACTTTGTTCTATTAGAGTACAAGTATTTCAGGTTTCAGCAACGGTGACTTTCATCATCTTCTGGTCTTTTATCCAACCTAACTTTGTTCTATTAGAGGACAAGTATTTCAGGTTTCAGCAACGGTGACTTTCATCATCTTTGGTCTTTTATCCACTCTAACTTTGTTCTATTAGAGTACCAATATTTAAGGTTTCAGCAACGGTGACTTTATATCCCTAATATTTTATCAAAGAAACTTCATGAAATAAGCAATATTGCACTCGAGAGTAATGACGTCATCGTCACATTAATAATTCTTTAATGGTAATCGTAAAATTTATGATGTTTAGGCTTAGTTGTAGGGAGTCTTTTCTTTTTTCGTTTTTTGTTAATGCATACGTTTGAGACAATATAATGTCAGGAATCTTTTCACTACTAATATTAATATTTTATACGTCATTTTAAATTGTGTTAATTTTCCAAAAAAAATCCATTAATAGTATTTCTACTAAACTTTGTTTTATCAAATTCGATTTCAAACGTTGAAAAGCTGTTATTAATTTATATTCCAAGATTTAACTAAACCTTTACATTGGAGACTTCACCAAGAAATAAGCTGTGTTAATTACACTTAAAATTAATCTTTACCAGCCTCTAATCGGTATATTTACTTAAAGCTAATATTAATCTTTACCAGCCTTTAATCAGTATATTTACTTAAAGCTAATATTAATCTTTACCAGCCTTTAATCGGTATATTTACTTAAAGCTAATATTAATCTTTACCAGCCTTTAATCGGTATATTTACTTAAAGCT
>NW_013667974.1:44700-46812 GCF_000517525.1 Limulus polyphemus | reverse complement strand
AATCGGTATATTTACTTAAAGCTAATATTAATCTTTAACAGCCTTTAATTGGTATATTTACTTTAAAGCTAATATTAATCTTTACCAGCCTTTAATCGGTATATTTACTTAAAGCTAATATTAATCTTTACCAGCCATTAATCGGTATATTTACTTAAAGCTAATATTAATCTTTAACAGCCTTTAATTGGTATATTTACTTAAAGCTAATATTAATCTTTACCAGCCATTAATCGGTATATTTACTTAAAGCTAATATTAATCTTTACCAGCCATTAATCGGTATATTTACTTAAAGCTAATATTAATCTTTAACAGCCTTTAATTGGTATATTTACTTAAAGCTAATATTAATATTTACCAGCCTTTAATCGGTATATTAACTTAAACTGGCCGAATATAGCTAGTGATTAATGTGTTAGGTTATGGAATAAAGGGTCGAGGGTTCGAGACGTGATTTGTACACTACCCGAAGTTTTAGCTGTTGGTACGTGATGAAAGTGATCGTGAAACCCGTTATTCACGAAATAAAGCCTTTGAGATGGTGGGTGCTGCCAATTGGCTAACCTTCCCTCAGTTTAAAATGAGGAACGGCTGTAATTGAACCTTAACTGGCATGTGCACTTGAGTTGTTCAGATTGAAAACAAGTGTAGTGTGTGTCTGTGTTACTCTACTGTAACCTTAAAGTTGAAATACAAGTTATTTTTATGGATATAGAAATGGTTTAACTATGTTTTCTCGAGTGTTATTAATGTACCTTTAAATATTGTTGAATTTAATACGATACTTTCAAAGTTCGTGGCTAAATTGTAAACACAACCATTTTTTGTATGGTAACATAGTAGGTCCATCGTTTCCCGCTAACAGTAGAGAAATATAGCGTTACTCAAAAGATATTTTGAAAGCAGTTATTTGTATAATTTGTATAACTAAGGCTTAGTTAGTTGGGAAGGTTTTACCAAATCTTGAAAACATTTAGAGGAAGAATTACATCCTCTATTCGTGGGCTACTATACAACTCAAACAACTATTCGTGGGCTACTATACAACTCGCCCCCCAGTGGCACAGTGGTATGTCTGCGGATTTACAACGCTAGAAACCGGGTTTCGATACTCGTGGTGGGCAGAGCACAGATGGCCCTTTGTGTAGCTTTGTGCTTAACTTCAAATAAACAAACAATCTTACTATACAACCCAAACAAACCTTAACATGGATATGTGAGACTTGTCTGAGAATTGGAGAGTCTGGAGTGTAAATAACACAGGGCTCATAAACTTATTCTGTGTTTGTCACGAACCCTAATGGGCTTGTAAAGGTTACAGGGAAACATGTCGTTGCAGTAAAGGTAATAAAACTAGTTGTTTTTAAAATGATACTGTGAATTGGCCCAATCATTATAAATTGTTGATGTTGCCTTGACACAAGTTTTCAATAACATGTATACTTTTCACGTGTTACTGTTGCCTGATTATGATGTTACAGAATAAGGTTTCAAATTTGTTATCAGTTGAAGTATGTTAACGTTCGTGTTTTCTGTTATCAAAACAAAATAATAAGAATTTCTCTCTCTGAGTTTTGTTTTTCAATTATATTTATGAAAATTAACTATTTGTGATTTCGTGAACAGTTGAATGAAGACAAATATACTGATACTTACGGTCTTTGTGGGTTAAAAATAGTTGTAAGACATCAGCATAACATGAACTGGCTTCGACAGGCCTAGCTTCTCATTTCCAAGGCCCAGAGTAAATATGTTCTCAGGTGACTTGTCCAGGAGGGTCTACACCCACTAATTAATTTGTAAAACCAAAAACCACTTTCAAATAGAATTGATTTCAAATCCCATTTTATTACTATGCTGTTTTTTTTTTTTTTTTTGGTTTCATTTTAAAATATTTATTTCAAGTTAGGTAACTGAAACTGTACGTTTTGTTTCGTTCGAGAGAATTATTTTCTCATTGTTGTTGTTTATCAGGGTTTTTGTGATCACTAAACGTTGCTCTGTGTTGTTGTTTATCATGGTTTTTGTGATCACTAAACGTTGCTCTGTGTTGTTGTTTATCATGGTTTTTGTGATCACTAAACGTTGCTCTGTGTTGTTGTTTATCAT
>NW_013667974.1:38417-44071 GCF_000517525.1 Limulus polyphemus | reverse complement strand
AATGTATCCCAACAGGTATTGTTGTTTATTACATGTATCCCAACAGGCATTGTTGTTAGTTACATGTGTCCTAATAGACATTGTTGTTTGGTTACATGTATCCCAACAGGCATTGTTGTTAGTTACATGTGTCCTAATAGACATTGTTGTTTATTACATGTGTCCCAACAGGTATTGTTGTTTGGTAACATGTGTCCCAACAGGTATTGTTGTTTGGTAACATGTGTCCCAACAGGTATTGTTGTTTGGTAAACCTGTTGGGACACATGCAACAATACCTGTTGGAACACGTGTAAACAAGAAAAAATGTCTGTTGGAACACGTGTAACCAAACAACAATACCTGTTGGGATACATGTAACAAACAACAATATTTGGTAACATGTGTTCCAACATACATTTTTTCTTGTTTACACGTGTTCCAACAGGTATTGTTGAATGGTAACATGTGTTCCAACAGACATTTTTTCTTGTTTACATGTATCCCAACAGGTATTGTTGTTTGGTTACACGTGTTCCAACAGACATTTTTTCTTGTTTACACGTGTTCCAACAGGTATTGTTGTTTGGTTACATGTGTCCCAACAGGTATTGTTGTTTGTTACATGTATCCCAACAGGTATTTTTTCTTGGTTACACGTGTTCCAACAGACATTGTTTCTTGGTTACACGTGTTCCAACAGGTATTGTTTCTTGGTTACATGTGCCCCAACAGGTATTGTTGTTTGGTAACATGTGTCTCAGTGCTATTTGTGAAAACATATCGAGGTGAAAGTAACGAAAGAACATTTTATGATGAACGTTTTATTTGTCCATTTGTCCCTTACAAATATAGGCTGGAAAAAACATAACCCAACAGTTCTGAAAGGGCTAATCCTTAAGGAATGTATAGTCCAGGTGGGCATTTGAAGTTCTTAGCCCTTTCAGTGCATGCTTTGTAGTTAACGTGACGTCTGCCACATTTGACCTTAGGTTTAAAAATCTCTCAGAAGGATCTTCTAGTGTTAACAGTAACAATACTGGCAAGTGCTGCGAGACTACGCTTAAATTTATTTTTAGAACATGTCAACAACACGCGAAGTAAATGGAGTTAAAAAAAAACAGGTGTTTTTCTCTAAAATAAACACTGGTCTTAATTCAACCATTCCGAATATTAGGGATGTATATATATAAAAAAAGAATCTTTATAAAGTATCTGTATGGTAAATAAAGATTTAAACAGGTGTTGGGTTTATAAACAACGGATCTAAACACGTGTTGGGTTTATAAACAACGGAGCTAAACACGTGTTGGGTTTATAAACAACGGATCTAAACAAGTGTTGGGTTTATAAACAACGGATCTAAACACGTGTTGGGTTTATAAACAACGGATTTCAACAGGTGTTGGGTTTATAAACAACGTATTTAAACACGTGTTGGGTTTATAAACAACGTATTTAAACACGTGTTGGGTTTATAAGCTACGGTGATCCTGCTTTAAACCACATGAACGAAATCCAGTTGCCGTTTTTCATCTTGAGTAGATTCCTAATTGAATTTTCGAGAAGTTTGTCTGTTTGTTTGTTCTCTAACTCCTCCTAGCTTTTTGTATTTGGACTCGTCAAATATGGTTTAATCAACTAAGAGTGATTTGGGATGTGTCAAGAAGTTATTTTTTTATTTCAAAGTGGATAGATTTGACGGTTAATTATAGATCAGTCAGTGGGGGTGGCCACTAGGGGAACTGATGGTGTTTATCTAGTTTCCTCTTTCATTACATAGGGTATACATACACAATCTATGTACTTTCAATCATTGCTGACATACTTAGGACAGAAACACCATTTATATTAATAACTGATAAAACATTAATTCTACAATCACAAACGGTTGTACCTGACCTTTAGAGCCCATCTGCGCATAAGGTGAAGCTGGAAAGGTTAGTGATAATTATGACGGATCGGGTTAGCGTAACGAATGTAGTTCTGTTAGAAGCCGGGTTGTTTACTTCTTCAGACTTGGGGTAATGGTACACATTTCTCTATTATCTCTATGTAGCATGTTGAATATACGAACCAATGAATACCATTCGGCCTAGTAAAAGCTACATTGTTTTTTAACATGAAGCTTCAATTTTATCAAAACGTTTTGGACGTGATTGTACTTCTCAGGTCTGGCGTGGCCAAATGTCGGACTGTGAATCCGACGTTTGTGATTCGCGTCCCATTGCCGTAAAAAATGTGCTGCGCCCCGTTGGTGCGTTATAAGAGTGATGGTCATATCCCACTATTTGAATAGAGCAGTGGTTCCCAAACTCTTTTAGTGTAAATAGAAAAAATTGAGGCCCCCCAACCTATAACGCATGGTGATTGAAAAACAGTGCCGTAATAAAAACAATAACATTTCCTTTCAACACACTGTATCATTTAATTAATTCAGCATCTTTGTTTCGGCCCATTTTTGGCGACCCTTCAGAACAAGCTTTACGGCCCCAAGAGGGGTCGCGGCTCCCACTTTGGGAAACATTGGAATAGAGAACCTCAAGAGTTGGCGGTGCGTGCTATTGACTGGCGGCCTTCCTTCACTCCAATTTATCAGTTCAAAATTAGGGACGGCTAGCGCAGACAGACTATTGTAGATTCCAAATATCCACAACACTTTGCAAACAGCACAGTTAAAGTTGAAAACATATATAAGCGTTGTGCATGGATATGTCATGGTTCATATTATTATACTCTCCACTCTACTTTTACTCATAAGTTATTATTAGTAAATCATCAAAATGTGAATTTTCTCACGTTGTTTCTTTTAGGATTGTAGAACACCGTAGTTTAGACCTGAATTGATTTACTCGCTAGAGAGATTTAGTATCGGTTAAAGTAGTCTTTCTTCTCTCCTGTTATAGAGCACTGTTGTACCACGTTTGTCAGTAACGCGGGACCGTCTCTAATTCTCAACCACCCACCATAAGGAGGAAAAACAACCGTTTGGCACGAACCACTTTTATTTTGTACTTTACTATTATTTATTATTGTGCATTTTTTGAGTTTTAATTTCATTATCTTAAAATACGCAATGTAAATACAGGACCATTTTATCCAACGGGCAACAGGGGTAGTTGCGAGTATAATAATAAATAAAAAAAATATATGAGGTGTATTATAATAATAATAACAAATCAGTTTTTAATATTTTATCACTAATAAGTTTAGTTTATCAAATTGTATGGTATTTTTTTAAGGGTAAGCGGGAGGGGGGGGGGACTTCATCCAAGGCGGTTAATATGGGTTAATATGATAATGCCGTCACTACCTTTATACCCTTGAAAATTTTGGTACGGTCTTTACACATATTCCAACACTCTCGTAAAGATTGTGTTAGTTAGTTGGAGAGTTGGTGCTGACGTATCGCTGTACTTGTATATTACGTGATAATATCGTATATTAATTTACGTGTTGAGATATTTGAATGATGTATGTTATTATCAAGAAACAGAGATTCGCTTGCGAATTTTATTATGTATAAACTTTAAGATTTTCAATTTAAATTTTACCTCCCCCCGTTGTCAGTTTAAATACAACAAGGGCCAGGTGTGGCGCTCGACTCGCAATCTGAGGGTCGCGGGTTCGAATCCCCGTCCCACCAAACATGCTCGCCCATTCAGCCGTGGGGGGGGGGTTATAATGTGGCGGTCAATCCCACTATTCGGTGGTAAAAGAGTAGCCCAAGAGTTGGCGGTGTGTGGTGATGACTAGCTGCCTTTCCTCTAGGCTTACACTGCTAGATTAGGGACGGCTAGCGCAGATAGCCCTCGTGTAGCTTTGCGCGAAATACAAAACAAACAAACAATAAATACAACATAAAGTAACCGAAAGAAAAAAATGTTTATTGTCCAGGTCCAGAAACAACTGTTTCGTGACGTAAAGTTGATTTAACAGTTTTTATAACGAAGAAAATTTATTAATGGCTTTATTATAATGATGTCTAAGATCCTTTACAGTGGACATTTGAAATGTCGCTTTGTAACATACTAATTACCTTAATTGTAAATTACAATAAAAAAGAAACAAGTTTTTGTTTCCTACTTTTCCAACAACGATATTAGCAGTGATTTGTATTTCTACTAGCAATAAGCTTGAGGGCTTATGACCCTAAAATTCTGGGAGCGATTCCCTCGGCAGACATAGCGCATATAACACACTGTCCAGCTTTACGTATAAGAAACAAGTAAGCTTTCAAAACCTTTTTGTATTTTTTGCACTGGTGGTACGAGCACAATTTAAACCTGACTGGTTTAGAAAGTACTTTTAATGCAGACTTCATTCATTTTAGACTCAGTGCTTTCTAACAATAACATTTTTGTAGAATGTGTCAAGAGTGAGGCCCGAGTAAGTGCACACTAACCTGTGAGACCATAACCTAGATAATTGTTTGAGAACAACGCTTTGTTCTTCTAGCGTAGGGCTTGAAGTACAGGGGAGAGTCATTAATACTAGGGTTAGCTTTTAAAAACATTGAACTACGATTGAGTACTGTTCACCTCCCCCTACCGGAAGAGGATTAATTTCTTTATTGTGAACGCCGAGCGAGCATGAAATCCAGACACTGATGTTTTCAATTATCCTTTTCATATTAGAAATAGAGGGCGCTCTGCTTGCATGTCTTCAATGTTAAGGGCAGCGCCCGAAAGACGCTAGGTAGTCCGGGGTGTGTGTGTGTGTTCTCCCACCATGGGGTAACGCACCCTAGAAACATTTGTAAATAGATTAAATTTGATGACGGAAAGTTCGTGTAGACTGTAGAGAAATGCTGAACTTAGGTCGTAGTTACTGACACTAGATGGGGCTGGTATAGACATTTTTTATTGGTCTTGGTTGAACACTGAAAATACCTTGCATTAGAATGCTTAGTATAAAAACTAATTCTTGGAATAGAGAAAATTAATTTTCTCATGAGAAGACGTCAAAAAATGCAGAAAATAACATTTTAAGATTTTGAAGAGAAGATAAAAAAACGCTCAACAGACTCGTTGAGTTCCGCCCGTTTAAGTGAAAGAACTGCTCTGTTACTGTTACAATAACAATGGGTTATTTAGACAACTAATGTGTGTCGTGTTTGGGTGTTGTACTTGTACCTGAGTTTAACGGACCTCAAATGTTCTGATTTCGATCAACATGTGTGAGTTGAAAGTATAAGTTAAACTTAATGGCACATCTTCCCCTTCTTTGTAGTCCGTAGACGTGACATTATTTTTTACTTTGTTCTAATATGTGTATATGTATGTGTGTGGGAATAAAAGAGGAGTTGGAGGAAGATGTTATCACTTTCCAGTTATGAGCGGATCGAACCACATCTTCCAAGCACATATCTGTTGGTACATTACTGCTTCTTACAAGAGAATGATTACTGAAAACAAAACAGTAAAATGAAAAGTACCTGAAGGTTGCAGCTAACTTGACAAACAAAATAGATGTCTCGCCAGGTGACACTACCAGTAAAACAGTTGAATATTTCCAACTTTAGATCTGTATCTCGCCAGGTGACACTACCAGTAAAACAGTTGAATATTTCTTACTTTAAATTTGTATCTCGCCAGGTGACACTACCAGTAAAACAGTTGAATATTTCTTACTTTAAATTTGTATCTCGCCAGGTGACACTACCAGTAAAACAG
>NW_013667974.1:35105-37563 GCF_000517525.1 Limulus polyphemus | reverse complement strand
TATCTCGCCAGGTGACACTACCAGTAAACAGTTGAATATTTCCAACTTTAGATTTGTATCTCGCCAGGTGACACTACCAGTAAACAGTTGAATATTTCCAACTTTAGATTTGTATCTCGCCAGTATCCTTTTGAGAGTCATGTCCAGGAATTTAATCCGATTACTGGTGTTGTTTGGTTTGTATGTACATGATTTGTTTGCTTCTTAGCCCTGTGTATTTGTATCTTGTACAATTTTCAAATATGGAGTTCACGAATAGGTGGATTATGTATGGTGTTACTAGTGTAAAGTGTTGTTTGCCAATGGCTATATACAGTGTTGCAATCGTCTCGATTTTGTGGGTTTTGGTACTGTCTGATAAAGTCTTTATTTGACTGCTTCTGTAATCGTCTAGACTCTCAAACTGATAAGTACATCATTCAAAATCCCCGCCCCTCGGTGGCTCTGCAGACCTACGACGCTAAAATTCGGGTTTCAATACCTGTGGTGGGCAAAGACCATATAGTCCATCGTGTAGCTTCGTGTTTAACAACAACGAAGCCAAACCAAATCGAAATACCCATGCTCATTGTGATTAAGTAATATTGCCCGTATGAATTACTCTCTTAATCGTTTCGTGATTTGAGTCGAGCCGGCAGACTTCTTAGTTAATTCGTCACATCCGGGACGTGACTGTTTTTATGTACGCAACATCCGGTATCTCTTCGGGCTGTTGGTGGACGTTTTCAAGGCCCTCTAGCTCACCGTCATTATTCGGTTATATTCGTGAAAGTAGCCAGCGTGTAATACCGACAGTCCGTTTCCTGTGACCTTTCGGCAGGGACAAACAGTAAATCATCAAAATTGGAACTTCCCGTATCAGCCGTCCGAGTGGAATAAAAATAACGTTTATAGAAATGACATTGAAGATTGAAAGATAATGTCTATCATACTGAACAGGAAGTGTTAGAAATTTATTCCATGATAAAAGTTGCTGGGTGTTTTTGTTTTGTTTGTTTATTCTAAAAAGCAACTAATTATTGTCAGTTGGGGTGGAGTGAGTTTGGATTGTATAATTACATTTTGTTCCTGAACTAGCCCCGCCTACCAAGTTGGGGGGGGGGGGGTTGTAGATGATGCTAGTGAGAGGAGACCAATCACAGAAATCTAAACACAATAAACAGTTGTGATGCTAGCGAGAGGAGACCAATCAGAGAAATCTAAACACAATAAACAGTTGTAATTTCTACGTGTACCTTTACCGTACAAACAACGGCAATTAACACGTTTTTCAAGCGTTTATCTCCTAGCGGCCTGAAAGGGAAACACTTTCGTGTTGACTGTTATTAAACGACTTCTTCAAAAGAAATAAATTAACTGTGGTTTAGTGACCTGAAGCATTGCAGCTCTAACACCAAACGTATTCTCCCAAATATCATCATTCTGTTAAGAACCTGGTAACACCAAACATATTCTCCCAAATATCATCATTCTGTTATAAGGTACTTAACAGAATGATGATATTTGGGAGACTGTGTTGGGTGTTACCAGGTTCTTAACAGAATGATGATATTGGGAACAATATGTTTGGTGTTACGAGGTTTGTAACAGAATGATTATATTTTGGAGAATGTGTTTGGTGTTACCAGGTTCTTAACAGAATGATGATATTTGGGAGAATGTGTTGGGTGTTACCAGGTTTGTAACAGAATAATGATATTTGGGAAAGTATGTTGGGTGTTACGAGGTTTGTAACAGAATGATGATATTTGGGAGAATGTGTTTGGTGTTACAAGGTTCTTAACAGAATTATTATATTTGGGAGAATGTGTTGGGTGTTACCAGGTTTGTAACAGAATGATGATATTTGGGAGAATATGTTGGGTGTTACCAGGTTTGTAACAGAATGATTATATTTTTATATTTGGGAGAATGTGTTGGGTGTTACCAGGTTTGTAACAGAATGATTATATTTGAGAGAGTGTGTTGGGTGTTACAAGGTTTGTAACAGAATGATGATGTTTGGGAGAATATGTTGGGTGTTATGATATTTGGGAGAATATGTTGGGTGTTACCAGGTTTGTAACAGAATGATTATATTTGGGAGAATGTGTTGGTTGTTACCAGGTTTGTAACAGAATGATTATATTTGGGAGAATATGTTGGGTGTTACCAGGTTTGTAACAGAATGATTATATTTGGGAGAATATGTTGGGTGTTACGAGGTTTGTAACAGAATGATTATATTTGGGAGAATATGTTGGGTGTTACAAGGTTCTTAACAGAATTATTATATTTGGGAGAATGTGTTTGGTGTTACCAGGTTTGTAACAGAATGATTATATTTGGGAGAATATGTTGGGTGTTACCAGGTTTGTAACAGAATGATTATATTTGGGAGAATATGTTGGGTGTTACAAGGTTTGTAACAGAATGATTATATTTGAGAGAGTGTGTTGGGTGTTACAAGGTTTGTAAC